>NW_015506549.1:420354-483331 GCF_001515645.1 Sinocyclocheilus grahami
ATATATATATATATATATATATATATACACACACACACACACGTTAATATACTTACAATTTATATGTAAGTTAGTATAATATTTGTATAAAATATAAATATTTACATTTACTAAATAGTAATTATTTACTATTTTAATACTTAATATATTAGTATATTATTAGCAATTATATTATATTATATTATATTATATTATCATGGTCCTCATTATATTATGTGTGTGTGTGTGTGTGTGTGTGTTCAAGAGTAAGTATACTTACAAATTATATTTAAATATTAGTATAGTATTAATGTAAAATATAAATATTTATATTTACTGTGTTAATACTTAGTTTATATGTAAATATTATATTATATTATATTATATTCTCCATATTTTATAAATAAGGTTTGACAAACATAAAATCTTGACACATTAGCATATATGCAGATTTCTGTAATTAATGAAATTATAAAAACAGTATGAAAGCATTTTTTCCCCTCAAATGCGCAAAACCCCACCCATCCCGCCAATCTTTTCCCAAAATGCAACATTCTCTTGTTGTCCTTTCTATGACCCCGCTTTCAATTGTGTCACAGTCTAGCCACGGGCGGAGTCACATTTCGGCCAGCATGAACCAATCAGATGTGTTCAGAC
Source organism: Sinocyclocheilus grahami (assembly GCF_001515645.1). Classification (NCBI taxonomy): domain Eukaryota; kingdom Metazoa; phylum Chordata; class Actinopteri; order Cypriniformes; family Cyprinidae; genus Sinocyclocheilus; species Sinocyclocheilus grahami. The sequence continues at coordinate 420,991 of NW_015506549.1, forward strand.
AGACTCCGCCCCACGTCACGTAAGTGAAGCGCAGCTGCGGCTAACCTATCACTAAATATTAACGTCATTCACACGATGTACTCACATATTCGCCAACATACAGCGTCCCGTTGTTAGCGGCGAGCATGTCGATTTCCTGCGAAGGTCAAGTCGTTTTTGGTGTCGTCTTCCTGTCCCGCTCTTTGTTGTCCTACACGATATGGTGTTGAACTTAAAAACACCTCCTTCTCTAATTCACACAACCCTGAACACCCCACTGTTAGCGCCTTTGTCTGCCTGTCAGCTAGCATTAGAAAAACTAAAATCACCAGAGGCTGTGCTAGTCGGGCCACCTGGTCACAGCAGGCCTGTTTAGCACCTATTAGTAATTATACTTAATACACGGTTATAAAATACCACATCTTGCTGATTAGTTTGTCGCTAACAATATAATTGTAGCTAATAATCAATGCTTTCCATTGATATGTTAAGATTTCAAAGCAACTGGCTTTGAGCTCTACTGTTCTAACTATTTTTTTTATGATAACGTGTAATGTGTGTTTTTCTTGCAGGTGTAATATTGAAAGAAAGTAAAGTAATATTGTGGATATTAGAGTACAATATGAAAAAAAAACTTAAATAACATCCTACATTAAAAGGAGGTCCATATCATACATATACAGTATTGAAGTAACACACTTTGTTTATAAATAACAGTAGAATAACAACAACAATAATAACAACAACAACAATAATAATAATAATAAAAATCCAACATATATAATAAAATAAAATAAAATAAAATATATGAAACAACATGAAAGAGAAAAATATTTATACTAGTATAAATTATTTTTAGTTTTAACTGTATAGTTTATTAAAATAACAACAAGAAAATGAAATGTCTCGTAGGGAGTAAAAAATAAAAAATAAAATTCAATAAAATTCAATTAAATATTGCTCAGTTACAAATATAGCAACATTTTAACAACTTGACATGTAAAACTATAAACCCTTCAGAATAATTGTAAATAATAATAATATTAATAATAATTTTGTTGTTGCTGTTAATACTACTACTACTAATAGTAATAATATATGTTGTCGTTGTTAATAATAATAGTTGTTGTTGTTGTTGTTGTTGATAATAATAAATGTATATAAGGAAAAATGCAGGTGTCCTTAGCACAACTATATTTATATTTTATATGTTAGGATACTATAAATTTGTAATTTTTGTAAAATATGTCATTTTTTATTATATTTAATATTAATGTATTATTTTATTCTGACTTTTAAGTGTGGCACATTTTAATAAAAATTTATTTTTAGGACTACTTTAGCTGTATATTTAGCCTATATTTTTCAATATTTTAATGTACTTCAAGTTTGGTGGTCTCTGGCATCAAGGACGGCTTATAGGACGCTGTGGTCGCTGGGAAATAATCACAGCATGTCTGCCACAAATGTGATTAAGACTGATAAATATCAACGCTCGGTTAATGAGATGTCAGCCGCTAACTGGAATTTCTCAGCCTAACCTTTTCCACCCACAAAAAAATTATATAAAACAAGATGGCGCGTTCCTGCATATCTCAAGGTCATCTTTCACTGCACTGGTCCGGTGTCTGAGCTGTTCATTTTCATTAAAACACGACACGGGAAGCGAAGATGGAGGTCTTCATAGCTGAGAAGAACATACGATTACAAGTTCAAGGTATTGAGTATTAAATGAATTCCTCACATCATTTCGGCCAGCATGAACCAATCAGATGTGTTCAGACAGACTCCGCCCCACGTCACGCAAGTGAAGCGCAGCTGCGGCTAACCTATCACTAAATATTAACGTCATTCACACGATGTACTCACATATTCGCCAACATACAGCGTCCCGTTGTTAGCGGCGAGCATGTCAATTTCCTGCGAAGGTCAAGTCGTTTTTGGTGTCGTCTTCCTGTCCCGCTCTTTGTTGTCCTACACGATATGGTGTTGAACTTAAAAACACCTCCTTCTCTAATTCACACAGCTGCAGAAATGTTAGCACACAACCCTGAACACCCCACTGTTAGCGCCTTTGTCTGCCTGTCAGCTAGCATTAGAAAAACTAAAATCACCGGAGGCTGTGCTAGTCGGGCCACCTGGTCACAGCAGGCCTGTTTAGCACGTATTAGTAATTATACTTAATACACGGTTATAAAATACCACATCTTGCTGATTAGTTTGTCGCTAATAATATAATTGTAGCTAATAATCAATGCTTTCCATTGATATGTTAAGATTTCAAAGCAACTGGCTTTGAGCTCTACTGTTCTAACAATTTTTTTTATGATAACGTGTAATGTGTGTTTTTCTTGCAGGTGTAATATTGAAAGAAAGTAAAGTAATATTGTGGATATTAGAGTACAATATGAAAAAAAAACTTAAATAACATCCTACATTAAAAGGAGGTCCATATCATACATATACAGTATTGAAGTAACACACTTTGTTTATAAATAACAGTAGAATATCAACAACAATAACAACAACAACAACAACAATAATAATAATAATAATAATAATAATAATAATAATAAACCCAACATATATAATAAAATAAAATAAAATATATGAAACAACATGAAAGAGAAAAATATTTATACTAGTATAAATTATTTTTAGTTTTAACTGTATAGTTTATTAAATTAACAACAAGAAAATGAAATGTCTCATAGGGAGTAAAAAATAAAAAGTAAAATTCAATAAAATTCAATTAAATATTGCTCAGTTACAAATATAGCAACATTTTAACAACTTGACATGTAAAACTATAAACCCTTCAGAATAATTGTAAATAATAATAATATTAATAATAATTTTGTTGTTGTTGTTGTTAATACTACTACTACTACTACTACTAATAGTAATAATATATGTTGTCGTTGTTATTAATAATAATAATAATAATAATAATAATTGTTGTTGTTGTTGTTGTTGTTGTTGTTGTTGTTGTTGTTGTTGTTGTTGTTGTTGTTGTTGTTGTTGTTGTTGTTGTTGATGATGATGATGATGATGATAATAATAATAAATGTATATAAGGAAAAATGCAGGTGTCCTTAGCACAACTATATTTATATTTTATATGTTAGGATACTATAAATTTGTCATTTTTGTAAAATATGTCATTTTTTATTATATTTAATATTAATGTATTATTTTATTCTGACTTTTAAGTGTGACACATTTTAATAAAAATTTATTTTTTAGGACTACTTTAGCTGTATATTTAGCCTATATTTTTCAATATTTTAATGTACTTCAAGTTTGGTGGTCTCTGGCATCAAGGACGGCTTATAGGACGCTGTGGTCGCTGGGAAATAATCACAGCATGTCTGCCACAAATGTGGTTAAGACTGATAAATATCAACGCTCGGTTAATGAGATGTCAGCCGCTAACTGGACTTTCTCAGCCTAACCTTTTCCACCCACAAAAAAATTATATAAAACAAGACGGCGCGTTCCTGCATATCTCAAGGTCATCTTTCACTGCACTGGTCCGGTGTCTGAGCTGTTCATTTTCATTAAAACACGACACGGGAAGCGAAGATGGAGGTCTTCATAGCTGAGAAGAACATACGATTACAAGTTCAAGGTATTGAGTATTAAATGAATTCCTCACATAGACATCAAAGGAACTGAATGTTCAAGTACATGAGCTCGTCTTAAAAATGATCACACCACAGCCAGCACTTAAGAAATGTGTTAAAGAAAAAAGTAAATTGATTTTCAGTACCAGATTATCTTTTTTTTTTTTTGGAAATGCAAGCTTTTATGCAATATCATGCCATTGTGTGCACACACTGTAGTCCTAAAAAAAATAAAAAATAAAAATAAAAATCATAGGTTCTCTCAATCATAAAAGTTGTTACCTCTCTTCAAAATCAATATACTTATTTTAAACTTAAAATAAGAAAATATACTTTCAGTCTACTTTTGAAGTAGTTATGAAAGATACACTTAACCTATTTATAGTTGTTGTTGTTTTTTTTCAAAATATACCTCAAATTATAATTTAATATTCTGAGTATACTTGCATCATAGTATACTTAACTTAGTCTTTCAATAATTTCAATGCTCTTTTTAACTCTTTCAAGTTTTATCTTTCAATAGAGTTGCCTATTAAATACTTTGTGCACACATTTTGGCTTTTTCATATACAGTGGGTACGGAAAGTATTCAGACCCCCTTAAATTTTTCACTCTTTGTGATATTGCAGCCATTTGCTAAAATCATTTCAGTTATTTTTTTTCCTCATTAATGTAGTGTCACAGCACAGGACCATGTGATATTTCAGTTTTTCTTTTTTAATAAATTTGCAAAAATGTCAACAATTCTGTGTTTTTCTGTCAATATGGGGTGCTGTGTGTACATTAATGAGGAAAAAAAATTAACTTAAATGATTTTAGCAAATGGCTGCAATATAACAAAGAGTGAAAAATGTAAGGGGGTCTGAATACTTTCCGTACCCACTGTATATATATATATACATATATATATAGTAAGTATTACTCTATTACAAATGCAAATGTAGCAAAATATTAACAACTTGATATGGAAAATATAAACCCTTCAGAATAGGTCTGAAGTACAGCCCTACACAGTAAAAACAAGTACAAACTGTAAAATAGCGTGCTTTTAAAAATATGCTTGTATACACTAAAAAGTAGGCCAATTTAGTGCCAAGAAATATTGAAATAGTACACTTAGAGGTATACTAGTAGTACATTTGTTTTAGTATTCTTATAACAAAAAAAACACTTGGAAAATATACTTGAACTTAAATATTTGTTTGTTTATTTTTTTACTTTTAAAGTTTATTCAATCAAACTATTTTTAAGTGTAGTTCTGTAGTTGATTACACTTTGTTAGTAGCGTGTAGTGTTTCTAAGTACTTGCTTGCTTAAAACTAAAACCTCTAAAGACTGGGAGGCTAAATTTGTGAAATAACAAAATATTTGTAATTGTTATCTAACCAGCAACAAATTCATCCTTCTTGTGTACTCTTGCACTTCATAATACCACAACACAGCCTGCTTGACAAATTTGTATGGTAGATGATAATTAATTTATTGTTTGAGTTATGACACAGACAGTGCATGGGGAACTAATCCAGTCTGGCGTGCGCAGCTGCGCTCAAAGATCTCAACAAAGACCTGCTTGTTGGACCACTGTCATTGCAGGCTGCCATTTTGGATGGATCAGTCAAGGCGAACAGCATTTCTTTGGGGGGCTGGAGGTTGGAATGGGATAATCCGTCTTGACGTGGTTGGGAAAGTATGGTGGAGTCAAAATGGAGAAAAGCCTCGCTTTGAGCAACCCCTTCTAAGCTAAAGCCTTGTTTTTCGTCTTGACATGGGAAACCAGAAGACAATGTAATGTCGCCAACACCTTCTGCAATTCAACTTAGACTGAATAAACAAGAAACGTCCAGTACTCCAAAATACATATTAGAGCTCATTAATCACTGTAAATACAGAACTGAAGACATGACGAGAATTAATAAAACAGGTTTTATTAGTCCCCTGGTAGGTTCGCGGTTGTTGTATCAGGATGCAGTCAGAAATCATAATGAAACACTATATGAAATGGTGCATACTAAGACCTGTGATTTGTGACTGTCAAATAGATGACCACTGGAAAAACAATTAAAACCTTTAATGACACAGATATGTCATACTTGTGTATTAATTTCCCTTATGGAACAGCATGTATTTTCTGCCAGATCTTGGCATCGGCCGCTGCAGACACAGGCAATGTTATGTAAAGACAAAAAAAATTGTTTTTGTTTTTGCCTCATTTTCTTTCAAGCACAAGTTTGATGCTGGTTGTTGGGAAAGGCTCTAGCATAATTTGTTTGTTTGCACCAATTGTGTTGATATTTAATGCAATTGACATTTAACTTTTTTGTCTCAATTCTAAAATGTAAACAATATTTTGATGTTTTAACTTTTTAATACATTTTTGTCTTCAACAAGAGCCACAACACACACACACACACACACACACACAAAGTAAAACAAAACAAAAAAATATACTAAACAAAACAAAACAAGTTAATGAAACACATGAAAACACAACACATAAAAAAAACAATTTAAACAAAACAGCACAACAAATAAAACAAAGAAATGTTAAACAAAATAACACAACAATTTAAACACAAAAAAAGTAAAAAATTGAATTACACAATACAAAAAAACTAAAACTAATTAAACACAAAAACAATCAAAACAAAGCACAATAAAACGCAATACAACAAATAAAAGAAAAAAAGTATAACAAAACTAAACACTTAAACCTTTACTGACACAGATATGCCGTGCTTGTGTATTAATTTCCCTTAAGAAGCAGCGTGTATTTTCTGCCCGGTCTTGGCATCAGCCTCAGCTGCGAACACAGTCCGCTGTCAGCTCCTCTGAACTGCACACATGAGCACACAAACACCCCCATTCTTGTGGGAACCCTCTTCCAATTAAACGTTGTGGCACTGGGCCTGTAATTAGCGTTTCCAGTCAGTTGCTGTCTGCATGTTGCTTAGCCGAGACAGGCCTGATGCTAAACGGCACACTATTTGTCCAACAATTATGTCAGATCCCCGTGTCACAGCACAGACGTGACCAATTAGCCGAACCTCTGCACCGAGCGAGAGAAAGAAAAAAGGGATTAGAGCGGAGGAGATGGGTGAGGATGAAAACAGGGTGAGGGGGAGAGGAGTGGGTGGAGAACGAGGCGAATCTAATGGGAATAAGAGAAAAGAACACATAGAAAGGCTTTGCCGGGAGGGAGGTGGAAGGCTGCTCTCTCTGTACTTTCTGTATGTTCTGAGGCTGTACTGATCATTTCGTTAACCAAAACATGGGGCACAATATTCATCAAAGCACACTGGGTAAAGCTCAGTCTATTAAAATAGTCAGTGCTGTCTGTGAAGCCTGCATCTATAACACATTATGGAGGTTGACGTAATGCATCACCATGTATTCGGAAAAGCCTTTTAATACATCTTATAATCATTTTGTAGGTTCCCCTGCAAAAATATCGTAATGTGCACGAGAGAGTTTGATTTTAGCATGCTGCTAAGATAAGAGCACAGTACTCTAATTAGCATAAAAACAGCAACCACAAGTAGAAATTAAATGAAATATGCAAAATAAATATAAAATTACGATCAACATTTTTCTCTCTTCCACCATTTTTTATTTCCTCCATTTATACATTTATTTATATATATATTGCTTATAATAATAATCATAATAATAATAATAATCATAATAATGTGTGTGTGTGTGTGTGTGTATACATATAGAGAGTGCTGTGAAAAGGTTTTTGCCCTGTCCTGGTTGTTTTTTTTTTTGCATAATTTTCTCACTTAAAAGATTCAGATCATCAAACTAATTTTCATATTACACAAAGATAATGCAAGTAAATACAAAATGCAGTTTTTAAATGATGATTTCATTTATTAAGGGAAAAAAGCTGTACAAACCTACCTGGCCCTACGTGAAAAATTAATTGCCTCCTCCTGTTAAATCATGAAAGAACTGTGATTAACCACATTATTTTATAAAACTGAGTTAAACTTCACTATCCACAGCCAGGCCTGATTACTGCCAGACATGTTGAATCAAGAAATCACTTAAAAAGAACCTGTCTGAATCAGTGAAGTATGCTTAAAGAGCAACACATCATGCTGTGATCTAAAGAAATTCAAGAACAGATGGGTTTTAAAGCCTATAGTGTTCCTGTGGCTCAGTGGTAGAGCATTGCATAAAAGGTTGTGGGTTCGATTCCCAGGGAACACACATACTGGTAAAAAATGTATAGCCTGAATGCGCACTGTAAGTCGCTTTGGATAAAAGCATCTGCTAAATGCATAAATTAAATATTATTATTAAAATAAAGCCATTTCTAAGGCTTTGGGACTCCAGCGAACCACGGTCAGAGCCATTATCCACAAATGGAGGAAACTTGGATGAACCTTCCTTGGAGTGACCGGCCTACCAAAATTACTCCAACAGCGCAACGACGACTCATCCAGGAGGTCATAAAAGAACCCAGAACAACATCTAAAGAACTGCAGGCCTCACTTGCCTCAATTAAGGTCAGTGTTCATGATTCAACAATAAGAAAGAGACTGGGCAAAAACGGCATCAATGGGAGAGTTCCAAGGCAAAAGCCATTGCTGACCAAAAAGAACACAAAGGCTCGTCTCAAATTTGCCAAAAAATATCTTGATTATCTGTGGACTGATGAGACAAAAGTTGAACTTTTTGGGAGGTGTGTGTCCGGTTACATCTGGCGTAAAACCAACACAGCATTTCATAAAAAGAACATCATACCAACAGTCAAACATGGTGGTGGTAGTGTGCTGATGTGGGGCTGCTTTGCAGCTTCAGGACCTGGAAAACTTGCCATAATTGATGGAACCATGAATTCTGCACTCTATCAGAAAATCCTGAAGGAGAATGTCCGGCCATCAGTTTGTGACCTCAAGCTCAAGCGCACTTGGGTTATGCATCAGGACAATGATCCCAAACACACCAGCAAGTCCACCTCTGAATAGCTCAAGAAAAACTAAATTAATGTTTTGGAGTGGCCAAATCAAAGTCCGGACTTAAATCCGATTGAGATGCTGTGGCATGACCTTAAACAGTCCACTCATGCTCGAAAACCCTCCAATGTGGCTGAATTAAAACAATTCTGCAAAGAAGAGTGGGCCAAAATTCCTCCACAGCGATGTGAAAGAATCATTACCAGTTATCACAAACGCTTGATTGCAGTTGTTGCTGAAAAGGGTGGCACAACCAGTTATTAGATTTAGGGGCAATTACTTTTTCACGTAGGGCCAGGCAGGTTTGGGCAGCTGTTTTCCCTTAATAAATTAAATACTCTGGTTATCTTTGGGTAATATTAAAATTTGTTTGATGATCTGAATTTTTTAAGTGTGACAAATATGCAAATAGAAGAACAGGAAGGGGGCAAAAACCTTTTCACGGTACTGTGTATGTATAATATATATATATATATATATATATATATATAGCGAGAGAGATTTATAAAATCATAACATGCAAAATAAATACATAATTGCTAATTATTATTATTAATAATAATAATATAGTTTATTTATTTATTTAAATATTAAATATTTTATATTTTCACCTGCATGCCATTTGTCAATTTATTAAAATCAGAGAACCATAAATATGTCAATGTGATGTTCAATTATTAAAATATAAGCTTTTAAATCCCAGTTGCAAAATAAAACGTTGAATTACTGTACAAACACCTTTAGTAATAGTTAAGACATTCTCAAAAGGAAAGTACACCCAAAAAGTGAAATAGCATGCGTGATTGCTTATGATAATAATAGTGAGGCTTGCTTTAGCAAAGAAGCTATTGAAACGATGCAAATGCAAAGCAATACTGCTCTTTGTCAAAATAAGTTTTCACGTCTGCTGTTGTCAAAACATTTTGCTGTATAGGATGTGCGGTTGCCCCGTCTGGAGGCACCTCTTTTTCCCTTTCCAATCTGACAACAGCTCTTGTGTGCGCACCAGCCACTGTAATGTCACGGCTCTCACCGCGGAGACTGACAGCGACCGGTTGCCATTGCAAATCAAGAGATAGCACACAATACAAGCACTGTGTCATCACATTCCTGCCCCATAATATCTGTCAGGGCTTGCTTAACTGAATCTATTATCTGGCACAGCCAAGGAACGGTTGCAGACGGGGTTTGGTGTGGTAACATTTCCTTTGTATTCTCTCTCTCCCGCTCTCCATTCTGTGCAGGCAACAAACAAGTAATCCTCCTTTTAAGGACCTCTGAGCGTATCGCTGCAGCCTTGAAGGAAGCATGCAACAGCACACAGATGCTTGACAACAAGAGAAGGAGAGAAAGGCTGGTGCACAGGCTTAGGTATGCAAAAGCAAAGAAATTGTTTGTATATTTTCCAAATGTTCTTTTTCCCAAGAGCTAGAATCAAACTTGCACTATCATTTGTCTGCATACACCGCTTGTTTTCATAATTTGTTATTTAATGTCATAATTGTTATAATAATTATAATATTTGTTTTAATAATGTTGTAATATTTGTAATCTAAATCAATGGCATGGCATTTCTTTTTTTCTGTCTTAATTAAAAAACAAAACAAAAAGGCATTCATTTCCGTATTTTAACTTTGGCTTAATGCTTATCAATGTTTTACAGTCACATTTGTGTCTGTTAAATTGTATGGTTCAACCAACAGGCAGAAACAACAGCAACAAAAAAACAACATGCAGAAATATAAAAACACATAACAAAACAAAAGCACAAAACAATACCGCAGAGATATAAATAAATAAGAAACAAAACAACAACAACAAAAACACAACACCAACATGCATAACTATAAATAAAATAAATAAATAAAAATAAAACCAACTTGCAGAAATACAAACAAAACACGAAACCAACATGCAGAAATATGAAAACACAAAACAAAACTAGCATGCAGCAATATAAACAAAACACAAAATGAAATGAAACTAACAACTAAAAAAAAACACACAAAATAAACAACACAACAAAACAATAATAGTAATAGTAATAATAATAAAAACCCCACAAACACAACAAAACAAGACACAAAACAAATAAAACACATGCACAAAAAATACATAAAACAGAAAACAAAAATGTAAAACAAGCAATGATATCCTAGAGTACCCATGGAGACCCCAATAGCCATGTGTTAAAAACCAATTAGTCAGTTGAATTATAAAATACCATGTGATGCAACTTCCCAAAAACTTGATTTACAGAAATTATGTTTGAAATTGGGGGGGGGGGAGAAACCTTTCCAGTTTTATATTTTTACTTGGTGGTTATATATATAATTATACATATTATTATTACATTAAAACATTAAGTGTATTACATTTAAAAAGTGTATGAATACCTGGAGGCCATTTCACTTTTTAAAATGTTTATAGCATACCCCCTTGTTACTAGGGTTAAGCATATGAAGACTGTAAACCACATATTGCATAGATAAACAATAAAAACTTAAGTAGTAAAACATCAAGGCCAATATATCTGCAGTTATGCCTGACCATGAAGATCCTCCATTTTGTAAAGTCCAGATCAGTCTGAACAGCACATGAACTCCACATACTTTCTCACAGTCCGTATCTGCAAGGCAGGTGTCCTGACCTGTAAAGATCAAAGCTTTCCCCACTCAAATACAGGCCAGAATGTTTTATAGAGGAGGAGGACAGTCTTCAAAATCCTCAGGCTTTTCAATTAAGCAAGAATTTGTGGCACCAACATGTCTTAGAAAGGACAACATTTGACAACTGAAACTGAACATGTCGATACACAACGGCCTTAAAGAAATCAGACAGCAAACGCAGGTATTTCTTAAATAATTTAATTGCAAAAGGGCTGCTTTTAAAAAATATTTCTACAAGAATGCATTATTTAATCGCTGTTTTTTTGTCTTCACCATTAAATACATCTCAATGCTTTCCAAAACAAAAAGAACAAGAAAAAAATTTCTTGAAATGTATCTTGCTTCTCTCAATATAAGTACAGCACTCAGCAGACATTTTGCTTTTGCACGTCAGTGATTTGTAATGTGATGAGAAGACTGCTTGGAAAGAAAAAACATTTTTTTTTTTTGCTTGATTCTTACTATAAAAAGAGTAACTTCAAAACTCAGGAAAACTATCACAGAGAGGAGTGGAGGAAAGAGAAAGAGAGAGTCCGAGATGGAGAGCAACCATTGGCACGGCGTTATTGAACCAAAATCATGCAAGTTATGTTCCGAAACTGCTTTGATTAAAAAACAATGACAATAGCACCAAATACAGTCATACGTACAAACATACACACACTCAAATCCAGTTATGAGAGAATATATCATCAGACATGTTGAATGTGACAAAAGCAGCTACGTTTAGTTCCCGAACGACTCTGTAAGTTAGGAACTTTAAGGAACATGGTTCATATACATCAAGATCTGTCATTTAAGAAAAAGGTTAAATCGCTTTAGCGTGTTATATATTACATGGAGCTCTTGTAATTGTCAAATTAGGAATTAAACAAAACCACAAACAGTGGTACTGTGTAGTGAGTACTGTGCAGAATATATGCAGTACCGTTTCCCATAGTGCAGTATATAAGCACTGAAACTAGTCTAGATACAGAGTTTGGTTAAAAGAATATCCTGTACTGGCTTCTTAACCCATCAAATATGCTACTGTTTTGCATATTTTACGTCTTTCTTGTTTGGCGAGGGGAAAACCAATCAGAGCAGACCGGAACAGAACCCATTCAAGAACTGAAGGCAAATAATCATGGGTCGTCATCTGTTTCTGCCAGGCTGTAAACATTTGCCTGCAAGATCAGCCTAGTGTTAATCAGACTGGCAGGCCCTGATGACGGGCCCAAGCACATGGAGTCTGCGGTGCAGTGTTTCATTAAGCCTATGTGCAAGAAAAAGAGGTGAAGGATAAAAAATGTGGAAGACAACCCAACAGTTTCAGGACGTACAACATATCCTGCCTACCGCATAGCATTATCATGAATTACTATTGTGGTTCAAGATCTCATTTGGAAAACGCCCCCGGAAATCCTGTAATTCCAAAATATGATTGTGAGAAATGAACAAAAAGTGCTTGGTGAGTGAGCTTTACAATTGGTACTAACAGTTTCTCTTTGTGGTGGTGACGGAAAGGCTTAGCTATAATATTGAAAAGATTTACTAGGGATCTGCCCAACATTGATGAGATGTTCAACACTTCTATTCATTTCTCTTAAACCAATTTCAATACACTTCCTCTGCATTTTTTTTTTCATCTTGATGGCATTCCAAACATTTCTTTACCATCCTTTTTGAATGTCAGCATTCGAATTTATATCAGATCTTTAAATAAATGAATCGTTCCTTTTGGCCTCTAGGGAGATGTTAAAATAAAAAAAAATAAAAAATAAACAATAAATTATCTCTCCACATAATATTATTGATTCACATATAACTGGAGCTCCTTGTCACAAATCTTTTCATGCATTGGTGCTCCACTGGGGAACACAACTGAAACGTTCATGTACAGAGTGTGTGCATAATCCTTATACTCTCCCTTTGCTTTATACACATACACACACAGAAGCACACACACTAAAACATAGTCATACTGACATTACACAGACTCACTCACTCATTGGATGGTGCAATTAAACCGAATGTTTTATTGACTGAAGGTCATCTTAATTTCCATAACGTCAGAGTTCCTCAGCTTACAATATTGTTTGTCAATTGAAAATGATCTGGAATCAATAGGCTCTTAATTCAAATGCCTCTGTAACTTTGGCTTAATTCTGAATCTAAAATGAGTGAACGTTTTTTTATTGGTTAGTTGATGGGATGCAAACATGTTAACTAACACGCTAATATGTCCATATATGCCCTTACCCAGAATGTGTGCTGGTGACCACCTTAAGGCTGGCGGCATTGCGAATAAGTTTGTCCAAGGTATTGACGATCTGGGAGAACTTGGGTCTCAAGTTTCTTTCTTTCACCCAGCAGTCTAGCATGAGTTGATGCAAGGCAGTGGGGCAGTCCATAGGTGGGGGCAGTCGGTAGTCCTGCTCGACTGCATTGATCACCTGTTGATGAAATAAATAATGATTGTTTGGTGTTAGTTTACCCTCAAAATAAGTTGAACAGAGGTAAAGTAGAGAGGAAACTTACATCTTGGTTGCTCATGTCCCAGTATGGGCGCTCGCCATACGACATCACCTCCCACATCACAATGCCGTAGCTCCAGACGTCACTGGCTGAGGTGAACTTCCTATAAGCAATAGCCTCTGGTGCTGTCCAACGAATAGGGATCTTTCCTCCCTACAGATGCAAGAGCATACAATGTTTTTTAATCTCAAATGGGAGCTGGTCATTGTTATATAAATATTAAAGGATCAAGACTTGAATGCTGACCAATGAGCTAGTGTAGGTGGGGTCGGTGGGATCATCCTCCAAGAAACGAGAAAGGCCAAAATCGGACACCTTACACACCAGGTTGCTGTTGACCAGAATGTTACGGGCAGCCAAATCACGGTGCACGTAGTTCATGTCGGACAGATATTTCATGCCAGCTGCAATGCCTCTCAACATACCAACGAGCTGGATGACTGTGAACTGTCCATCATTTAGCTGTTGGAGAGAGTGGGAAAAAAATCACAGACCCATTCATAACAGAAATGTCCACTGTCTAAGTGTTTTTAACTTTCCAGGATGTGACTCATCAGCCAGATGATTCATCTCTCAAAGCCACAGCTAGCATCTACGCTATTTGTCATCGCTGTTTAGAAAGTTTAGGATGTTTTTCAAGGGGACAGGTGAGAACATCTCTTTAAACACCTCTAACAGAGACCCTCCACCCGGGGGGGGGGGGGCTAAAACTTATGCTAGACTGCAACATTGATGGTATTTGTTTCATGAAGTAGATCCCTTTAAGTCAGTGGTCTCAAACTCCAATGCCTGGAGGGCCACAGCTCTGCAGAGTTTAGCTCCAACCAGCTCCATCTCACACCTGCTTGGAAGTTTCTAGTGATCCTGAAGACCTTAATTATCTGGATCAAGTGTGTTTTATTAGGGTTGGAGCAAAACTGTGGAGAGCTGTGGCCCTCCAGGAATTGAGTTTGAGACCAGTGCTTTAAGTATTACTTGCATTTCCATACAAATCCCAATTTAGGCATCAAACAAAAAAAAACAAAAAAAAACATTAAGAATTAATTGTATAGTGGTCAGCATCTCTAACCCGGAGAAAGGAATCCAGCGCTCCATTCTCCATGAATTCAGTGACAATCATGACTGGCCGACTCTTCGTCACCACCCCTTCCAGGCGGATAATATTAGGATGATCGAACTGGCCCATGATGCTGGCCTCACTCAGGAAGTCTCTTCTTTGGCGCTCCGTGTAGCCTGCCTTCAGAGTCTTAATGGCCACAATGATCTCACGCCGTCCAGGGAGTTTCAGACGGCCACGGCACACCTCTCCAAACTCTCCTACATAGGTAGTAGACAGACGAGAGAGAGGAAGAAAGGGTGGAGTGGAGAGAGGAGAGGGAAGAGTGGAGGAGTGTGGGAGAGAAAGGGGAGAGGGACAGTTACTGGTTAGAATCAAGGAGCCAGGGGGAAGCAGGGGGAGACAGCAAGAGAAGCCAGGGCTAAAGGTGATGCTATTGGAGTGTATCCAGGGGGCGAGGAAAGGGGTAGGGTGAGATCAGCAATGCTTCAATGGGAAAAGGTCTTGGAGGGTTGTTGGGGGTTGGGGTACCAAAGAGGAAATGGGAAAAGTAAGGCAACAGAGGAAGGGGTAAAGGGTACAATCAGAGAATGCTAGGGTCTGGAGGGAGTGAGGGTAGAAATGTGGGACGTAGGTGGAGACAGAAGCTTGGGAGGATTGGACGGCTTGCGTCTGCAGTCTAGGCCAATGTGTAAGCAAGTTCAAGAGAAACAGAGGGGTCAGGGGAGGACATGGTAGGGGTTCATCACTTTAGACAAAGCTAGGAAACAACAGGTTCAGGTAGCAGCGTTAGATGTTAAAAGCCTTGTTTGTTGGAGTCTGAGATGTGGCTCTTCAACTCATTACAACATGGCTACAAGTCATACTGAACCAGAATCCTACTTCTTTTTCTTTTTGGCTTTTAGAAGTTAAACTGCTAATGTTAAGATGTAGGACATTTACAAAAACAAAGGGGAGTGGTCTCAAGGGCAGGTAGAAGCACCATGGATGGAGAAGTTAATAGGTCACAGGGTCAAGAGGACATTTAATTGTCCGATAGGTATCATCAGGCTCAGGACAGGCTTGGCAAGTTAGCAGGAATGGTAGCTCTATAGTTAGCTCTGAAGATAACCTCAGAAGCTCCATTTTGTAAGCAAAGCTGTTAGAGACGTTGGTAAGTTGCTAAGGTTTTGGATTTTGGAGCGGGATGAGTTGATTGAAATACCGCTTGGTGTGAAGTCCTCTAAAGGTATGGCCTGGGTGTGCCTAGCTGTCTTCCCCCTGTTGCTCAGGAGCTTGTGTTGTTGGTTACCTGCGCCAATGACTTCCTCGATTTTCACACAGGAAACGTCAATCTCTTTGGCAAACTCGCGGATGGCCTCATTCGGGTCCTCGTAGGTGAATGGGTCAATGTAGACCTTCATCCCCGGAGTGACTATAGGGGATTCAATAGTGCGAATAGCCATATGAATCACACTGTTATAATACACAATATTTATAGCACTGTTAGTCATCAGATGGAAAGTAAACTCTGTAGAGACTTACTGTATTGTTGCAGTTTTTCTGTGTACTCTGATTCTGAGCCATTGCGTTGCTTCCTGTGAACCAAAGACAATACAGTCAGTTACAAAAGGTTGATGATCTTAATGTAGGAAAATATGCATTTTGAAAAGGACCAGTTTTTTCCCTGCCAGCTCCTTTAGGGATATATATTGAGGTCGATTAAAGAACGAGAATAATATGAAAATTAGGAGAACAACAGAATCAGCCTCAAGAGACCCTTGTCACTTTATGATGGAAGTCAAATCTGCATAAAAGACAGGTAAGAACAACAGTAGCAGCATTGGTTGTCTTGCTTAGGTTAAATAATAAGGGATCTTTACTGCCACATTGTTTAATACTCTCCTGTCTCTTAATTCCTTCCTCCACACTTTTTCCACTATCAGTCCATTAATGCAATGCAATTTCAACAAACCCAACCCCCCTCTAGTACATATTAATGCAATCCCTTTGTTGTCTAACTAGTAACCGGGCCAATAATACCCGCTGGTGATTTGTATCTCATTTCCAATTCAAATTCAGTTCTGGAATATGCCAAGGCCTACATTTTTTCAGTCGCAGACAAGTTAAGATACTTAGACACACTGTGCTGATTAGAACAAAAAAGAGTGCAAATTTAGAATTTTTGCTTGATAAGGCTTTAAATACACAGCTGCCTTGCCCTCAACTGTGGAAATGGGAAGGTGGCCACAAGATGGAAAGTGCCAGTGCCAACGATCATCGGGACACTGTGGAATTCCAATGTAGGGCACATGCACATGTGAGACCACTGGCTACAATTTACCAAGTACAAGATCCAAAATAACTGACAACCCAGAATGAATCTGCTTCTCAAACTGCTTACATTAATTGTCAGATAGCTTCTAAGGAAGCATTATGGGCAACTAAATTGCGTATGCACTCAAAACATTCTGATGTTTCATAGGTATACTTTGACTTCTAATTCTTTCTTCTACTCTTTGTGAATGTCATTAAGGTAAGTGAAAAATCGAACAATTTACCTGAGGCAGACAATGGCAATAACCACAACAACAATGATGAAGACCAGCCCTGCTGTCAGAGAACCCACAATGAGAGGTAACTGCTCCTGTAGAGTCTTGTCTGCATCGGCTGTGTGAGAGGCACAAAGAGAGATATCATGGGATGTATTCAAGAGAATCGTATTTCTCAGATCTATTTATAGCTTTTCTTTTTCTATGAGAGGTATTTATACTCTTAGATTCGCACAATTGCATGATAGGCTTTGAAAGAAAATTGTTTTTATGTGATAACATAGGCTGTTTTACATACCCTGGTGGTTGGTGCTAAAGTCAGTAGGGCTGCTGTACCGGCCATACCCTGCCACCGTCCGGGCTCGAACCTGCACAACATACGGTGTGCCCGGCTTCAAACCTTCAATGCGTGCCGAGCTACGCTGGGCTGTCATGGTGTGGGCAATAGCTTCTCCCTGGTCCTGTGGGAACAGTGATAAAACAAGCCATATAAAACCAGCCAGCACCCAAAAGCAAGCGTCTAGCAGCTCTGGTTTAATCTGTCAGTACAACACATCAAACATGAAGCAGATATGCCTGGCCCTTTCTTCTCCTCTATGCAAATCCTCCTGCCTCCATCCCTGCCAAGCTCCTACTGCCTTGCGGTATCAGGGTTCAAAAGAAGGGGATGAATTAAAGAAGGAGTTAGGGACGAGTGTTAGGGTACGAGAGAGAGAGAGAGAAAGAGAGGGAGGAAGGGTTGATGCTGTTGTCAGGATGAACGATTATGTATAGAGCAGAGGATGACAGTTGTGGAATTGTGATTGAATGCCCTTCGCTTCATTGACTTACACTGGCTCTTACCTTCTCATGGTATTTAATCTCGTAATCCAAGATGATGCCATTTGGTTTTTCAGGGGGGAGCCAGGAAAGACTCATGGTGTTGGCTGAGGCCCCCATCAGGTGGACGGTAGGAACTGCAGAGGGAGCTGTGTAGGGAAAATGAGAGAAATCCTATCTTAATAAAAGCTGAATTTCTATTTTTCACATTTAGAGCATGCTCCCATTCAGGATTACCAAAAGGCTGCTTTGATGTGTAGGCATCAGACAGCTCTTAGTCTTTGGCCCTTTCGGGGCCCCAGCCTCTTAAACTGCACAGACAGAATGGATTCTAAAGTCTCTTGTAAAAAAGTACCATGACAGACAAACCGGAAGGCTTAGTATCTGGCACATTCAGTCCACACAACCTACAAACACATGCAAATATATGCATAGCTGCACACACCCTCTGTCCACTCCCTATGCTCTTTGTTATGACCCATGACGACTTCTTACTGTCTGTCTTCCATAATCTCATATTTTTTTGACAATTATGCACTTTCTTTGCCAAATTACTGTTTAAATTGTAAAGTATTTTTACATCATGTTAGTGTAAGTTGTGCACTCTTTAATTTAAATTTAATTTAAAAAAAATAATTTTGGGGTAATTATCATATCCTTTAACACTGACTTTATGCAAGTTATAATCTATTGTTTGTTTTTAGGATTAAACGTAACCTGGGCTTTTTTTAACCCATATATTCGTGTTAACACAACTTCTTCTTCCATAGCTCCTTCCTTATCTTAGCTTTACATAATCTGTATCATCCCCATTTGTCCTCAGACCTGATGTTGCCATCTCCGGTTTCTGATGTTATCAAGTTCTGTTCACACACTACAGTAGCTCTCAATATCCCCTACTTTCTTGCCTCTGTCTCTTTCTCCCTCACTCATTCTTTGTTAAAAGTGTTTTAATCCCCAGGTCCGGTTCTTTGATCCTTTCCCTAGTAGCTCTTTATTATTCTGCCTGTCTCTTTGTCCACCTCCCCCAAAAGCTCACTCTCCCCCAACCCAACACCATCAACCTCCTAACCCAGGCCTTGCTCAGAAAAGCCTCACCCTGACTGTATATAGTAGTATATACAGTATATATATATATGTATTAGAAGTAGAAGTAGAAGAAATATATAAATAGAAGTATACAGTTTAAAGCAGCATTTATGTATGTGTAGGGCGAACTACACACTATTAATACTCAGCGTTTGTGTAAATCTCCAACCCTCTGTATGAACAATCATAACAGTTATGATTACGTCATACACCACAAATAATCTTCTTTTCTATATACACAAACGATTTGCTGTTCAGTTTAGTTCTTTACCCCAGAGGTTCACTGCTCAGTGGCTCTGTCTTTGTAGTTCTTTTAATGTGCTGGAACCAACTGTCTCTTTGCGACCTTTTACTTCTGGTGCCTTGACTGTCAGGGTTACTTTTCTTTCTCCATCTCGTGCTCTTCATTAATGTTTCGCAGCAGCCCTTGCCCTTGGTCCGCAAATCGATTCCGGTCTCCTCTCACTCCCAGCTCTCCATTTGACCCTTGACCTGCCGCTGTCTGCTCAGCTCACTTTCACCGTGGCTATGTTACACGCTGGCTTAATTCACCTCAGCCTGAACCTGATATGTTTTTCATCAAGACCGCTCCTTTCTCTCAGCAAAATGTTCCACTCTGATAGACATACAGACTTATGCATTGCTTTGCTCTGCTTAAATTGAGGTCGAATAACCAAATTTGCTGTTAGGCCAAAGACCTCAATAAAAAAAACAGGATGATTCGTCCATTTGGCTTAATGTGATACCGAGAGATAAGACAAATTGCACAGTGAGAAAAACACAAATATCAGCACTCACCTTGACACTGTGTGTCCTTAACTGCAGGCTCAAACCCAGCCATGCAAGTGCAGGAACCTACAGGAACCATCCACTCTCCATCTCCATTGCAGTAGAGTTTAAGAGGGACAGACACCTCCAGAGCGTTCGGCACACAAGTGCCGGGGGCAATGACTAGTGACGTAGCCTCAGCTCCTGTGGCCGTTTCTGGGAAGACGGCAAAATTGGCAATGGTCGTGGAACACTTCTTGTAGAAAACTCGGACGGAGATTAAAGACATGCAGGCGCCCAGGTCCTGGAAAGCCAGATAGAAGCCAGCCTTGGAAACTGGACCAAAGCTGCGAATCTTGGTGTTGACCCGGCCAGACTCCAACATAGAGAAGCTCTCGTCCGGAGCAATGGTGTCCACCTTAACATAAGGGTTCTCCATCCAAAAAGGACTGGTAGATGTGGCGGAATCTGAGTCGGATTCGTAGTAGAATAGATTGAAGGTCTCTTTACATGATCCTGGAATGTTGGGAATACTGTTGCAATCTCGTACGGTGAACTTCATCTCCACATAAACACGGAGAACGTCCTTTCGAGGGATGAAGTCGCTGCGAAGCCAGTTGTTCTGGTTAAGCTCACGAACATTGCACACTTGGTACGTTCGGATAGGGTTCATGGCATCGTCGTAACCGCTAACTTCCTCCCACTGAGAAAAAAAGGAAAATAGAGACACTAAGTCACACAAGATCACCTTCAGAATGAGCTAGCACTTTATATATACTGCATTGGAGGATTCTCCTACAGAACAATAGCAATAACAAATGCTTTATGTAAAGTACAACACAATACGCTTTATTGTCAGTATTACAAATGAAACCATTCTCATTTTGATGTTATCCAGGGTTTTAGAACTCTGAGGTGTTACGCTACAGAGGTACGGCAGGCAATAAATTGCTGCTTCTCAGCTTCAGACCCACATACCGAAGCTAAGAAACAATATAATGGAGGGAGCAAGCCGAGAAAAGAGTGAATGGGGTGGATGAAAGAGTGGGGAAATTACATTTTATGCTTTTTGGTTTGTGCCTTTTCAATTACACATTGTGCGTGGTGTCATTAAGTGGGAAGCTGCACGCTGGTCTTTCATCTGTGTTCGCCAGTTCAATGAGGAAACCTGCCTGGCAAATTCATCAAAATTACCGTGGAGTGTCAGAACTCCATCGAATAAAACAACGAGTGGATGTTTACCGTATAACGAGTATAACGAGTGTGGAGTACTCTCTGCATCACTTCACAATCAATTACCTTGCAATTAAACCATCATGATTACATTGTATGCATGCAGATCAACAAGCTACATTTAATGCTCTACCAAAATACTTTCCTTCTTATCTAACAAAATTAAGAGCACACATCTTTTGAAAAGACAGGTGAGAGAGGTTGATTGCATTTGAGGTAAAACCATGTGACACGACAACTACTAAATAATGAGTAAGAACGCCTACTAGCAATCTTGGCAGCTAATGAAGGTTTTTACATCAACCTCGGCTTGTTTAAACAAACAGCATACTATATCAACAAGGAATGATTCATAGTCCTTTCAGAAAAGGAACAATTAGATTCACGCTCAACCTTGGGAAACCGTCCCACTTCTTTTGATTACAGCGAGTTCAAGAAAAAGCAATCCTACAGGAGAGAATGAGCTGTAGCCAAAAAGGCAAAAGAAAACTAGCATGGCATCGAGAGATTTGTTGAGAGCGTAGTGTTCGTGTAGAGGTGAAGTCTTTAATTAACACAGAGATATGGATGTTGCGTGGACAGGCCATTCATCCCTATGGGCTCCGGGGACCCAAGGCAGACAGGGCTTCCAGAAGTCTCTGCTTTATCACTTCCTTTCTGAGCCAAGGGTGCTGAGATCAATAATAAGCATCAGGTCAATGTGACAGGAGAAAGAATGAGGTGTAAATGGGCATTTAGTTCAGTGGAATAAATTGCTGAGAGAGTGAAGATGGGAATGAGGAAGTGGCCCACACATCGCACTCCTTTAAGGATAGTGGGGCAACAAACATACGTCTTTCCAAGAATAAGATGTCCAATCAATTTCTTTTCAACTAATTTTTTTAAGGGAAATAAGCCTATGAAGGGCTTTAAGCTATTTCTGCATATTAAACGTTGATATGAGGAAGGACACACTTCAGATTCAATGTGCAAAGTTATGCACATTAATTTTCCCCTGCTGCATTGATTTTTTTGGGGGAAAAAAGATGAATTAATTTATTTTAGACGCAGATGCTGCTGTGGAATGATGTGGTTTATTTATAAATAGATAAGTGCATTATAGCTTTGTTTATCTTGGAAGAATTAGCAGGTCAGGTTTAAGCGACAGCAGGTCGTTTTATTTATTTTTCCTTAATGGTGTTACAGTCTGTATTTATTTCTCGGGTTACAGGTGTCAGACTAATGACTAATAGAGGTTTTTCTTTTTTTGTGGCAGATTAAATTAAAGAGAAAAATAACTGCTGTGTCAGGCTGGGATTTATTCCAACTTTTTGCCCCTGTTTTTATTATCTGGGCACAGTTCCCATTTCGGTTTTCTGGGTGTGACATACCATTGAACTTAATGTCACACAAAATTAGAAACGAGTGTGCCGTAGGAAAGGGAGATATGGAGAGTGCCAATTAAGCCAGTGGCTGAAAAAAAACCTGTCAAAATTACATTTCACTCCAACAGAAATAAGAAATTATATTTTGCTAAAAATATTTTTAGACAATTAATTATGACAAGCAGGCAACACACTCCCCCACCTCACCCATATTCTCATAACTGCTATCAATAAATGAATAAATAAATATGATTTCAATTCAACAGAATTCATCGATCATGCTAGTTTGTTCATAAATAGCCTTTATTTTTTGCAGATTTAAACAAAAACAAAAATACATAGTGTTTTACAGTCAAATGTCTGAATGCATTACAAAAATGAAAACTTGGAGGGAAAATATGCTGAATTTTTATGCAGTGAAAAATGGGACATTTAAGGCAAGGAGACACTGCTTCCACATTTCCCCTGTCTGTCCTAAAATACAGTGGACTGGTGTGCGTGACAGAGGCTGGGATTTATTCCAACTTTTTGCCCCTGTTTTTATTATCTGGGCACAGTTCCCATTTCGGTTTTCTGGGTGTGACATACCATTGAACTTAATGTCACACAAAATTAGAAACGAGTGTGCCGTAGGAAAGGGAGATATGGAGAGTGCCAATTAAGCCAGTGGCTGAAAAAAAACCTGTCAAAATTACATTTCACTCCAACAGAAATAAGAAATTATATTTTGCTAAAAATATTTTTAGACAATTAATTATGACAAGCAGGCAACACACTCCCCCACCTCACCCATATTCTCATAACTGCTATCAATAAATGAATAAATAAATATGATTTCAATTCAACAGAATTCATCGATCATGCTAGTTTGTTCATAAATAGCCTTTATTTTTTGCAGATTTAAACAAAAACAAAAATACATAGTGTTTTACAGTCATGAGAATCTAATGAGAAAGTAAAATGTCTGAATGCATTACAAAAATGAAAACTTGGAGGGAAAATATGCTGAATTTTTATGCAGTGAAAAATGGGACATTTAAGGGAAGGAGACACTGCTTCCACATTTCCCCTGTCTGTCCTAAAATACAGTGGACTGGTGTGCGTGACAGAGAGCAGAAGGGAAAGCACTGGGCAATGTATGTTCTGAAAAGCGGCATCTGTTGGGGTGTAAAGGGGTTTTTCTTGGGCCCATTGTGCTGGTGAGTTTTAGTGCATTAATGAAGGGCGGGGGGGATATTTACAAGAATAATATATGGACGGGGAAGGTGAAATGCCAGTTGATTTGTTTCTCTGGGGCTGCTCTTGTGCCTCGGTGCATTGGTGCTAAGTTACTCGGAAGTAAAGGTTTTGGGGAGGGGTGACTGCAACAGCTGAGATGGTGTGGCTGGGGGCAAGAAGGGGGCAGTGGACACATGAAGAACAGGATATAAGAAAAAGAGGTGAAGGCCCAAAGAATTAGTCAAATACCAACAAAAGAAGTAAGAAAAGGCAGCAGTGTCTGGGTATTGTGAAAGATATACCGAGTGAAGGATACTTCTGCTGTGTCTGCCAAAAGCTTGTGGGCACAGATTTCACTTTTGGAGAATGAATGTAACACGGCTAGGGTGAAATCTGATCTGGCATTGCCTTTATCTGATGAAACGTAGAGCTTCCTGTGTTTAACAGACTATATTTGAACAAGACTGTAACTGGACCTCTTATAATACCCCTTGATTTAAAAATCGGTTACTACGACATTTATGAGAAAATTGCACGAAACCGGTCATGAACATGTGCAAGACATTTTTAACCCTCAAATGAAATGTTTCAATGGAAAGAATAAGAAATTTAATTTGTCTTAAAGAAAATGAGGCCTATTTTATAAGTTTGTATTTTTTAATTATTTTTAATGACTTAATTATAATTTTTAATATTTAAGCCCATTTGTAAGTGTCATCACTGTAATGGAAAAAAAAATCTAACCCATTTCTGTAATTCAAAAAAGACATATTTTTCTATTTATTTATTCATTTATTTTATTATTATTATTATTATTATTATGGTTTGGAGGTTTTTTTGGAGGAAATGTGCTTATTTGACATGGAAATAATGGGAAAATGCCCTCAACAAAAATGGAAGAAATTACAAAACAATATTTATATATATAGCAGCTGTAATACTCAAGAGGATATATAGTACAATAAAGTAAAAACTAAATTAAGCAAAACAAAAAGAGGACAAAAATTATGAAACAAAATAGTGAAAATAAAACAAAAATGAAATCACTGTAATGGAAAAAAAAATCTAACCCATTTCTGTAATTCAAAAAAGACATATTTTTCTATTTATTTATTCATTTATTTTATTATTATTATTATTATTATTATGGTTTGGAGGTTTTTTTGGAGGAAATGTGCTTATTTGACATGGAAATAATGGGAAAATGCCCTCAACAAAAATGGAAGAAATTACAAAACAATATTTATATATATAGCAGCTGTAATACTCAAGAGGATATATAGTACAATAAAGTAAAAACTAAATTAAGCAAAACAAAAAGAGGAAAAAAATTATGAAACAAAATAGTGAAAATAAAACAAAAATGAAAACAAAACAAAATGTTACAACAAAAAAGGAAAAACAGAACAAAATGATGAAACAAAATAAATTCAAAACAAAACAACAAATCAAAACAAAAAGGGGGAAAAAAGAAACCAAAATAAAATAAAATAAAATAAAATTCCAGAATAAATATAATAAAATAATAAAACAGTGGTCTTTATTTTATGTTGAGGTCAAATGTGACCTGGAGAGAATTTTTTGTAGAATCACCCTGTATACTTTATTTTGACTGAAGGAGCGGATTATATAAGCATGATGGCCTCAGGTTAACCATAGTCAAACACACAAAAGTAATAACTCACCCCAGTTTCAGGATGTGAGGTCCATGCGAGTTCAGTGGTGGCCCATTTGGTGTCCATCAGTGTTTCTGCAAAACAAAAAAATAAAGATCCGCTCAGTTTGAGGAACAAGAACTGCCTAAACAACAGGCAACAAAAAATAAGAGAATTAAATGGAAAACCATTTCACACTGTGCAGGACAAGCTAAGCAACATACAACTGTCACTGTCCATATTGTTAATAGGTATTAATGCATTGCGGTAAATTCATGGGTGCAGGAATGGAAAAACGCTATCATGCTTATCAACAGTAAAACGACAGCAGAAAGGCGAAACAGCTTTGTGGGTGATCCAGAAGGCATTGTCAAAGATTTATGACAGCCCTCCTCTAATTAGATTTAATTAGCCGTGTATTTTCTGGGTGGGAAAGAAAAGCTAAGTGTTTTTGAAAGACAACCCGCTCCCCTTCCCACACGTACACACACACAACACATCCACACACTCGCACCCTTAAGCTAGCAGCTGTAAAACTGAAGAGGATATATAACAGAGCAAAGGAGTTCTTGAATAGCACCATAAAACTCACAAAAGGAAGATCTTCACAATTTCCTCAATACCCAATATGCTCTGCCTGTCTGTTTTTTTTCTTCTGTTTTTATCCCACCAGCCATATGTGCAGCTATCTGTTTTTATTATAATGAAAGCACACTCACTCAGCCTAGACTACCAACATATTGAGTCAACCATTTTACCTTCCGCCACCTGCTTCGGCTGTTTATACATCGCGGCTGCAGTTACAATTGAACGTTGAGACTGTGTTTACTGAATTAGATGAATTGGTGGATTGAAAATAAATATCAGAGGATGTTTCCTCAGGAATGGAAAAACGCTATCATGCTTATCAACAGTAAAACGACAGCAGAAAGGCGAAACAGCTTTGTGGGTGATCCAGAAGGCATTGTCAAAGATTTATGACAGCCCTCCTCTAATTAGATTTAATTAGCCGTGTATTTTCTGGGTGGGAAAGAAAAGCTAAGTGTTTTTGAAAGACAACCCGCTCCCCTTCCCACACGTACACACACACACAACACATCCACACACTCGCACCCTTAAGCTAGCAGCTGTAAAACTCAAGAGGATATATAACAGAGCAAAGGAGTTCTTGAATAGCACCATAAAACTCACAAAAGGAAGATCTTCACAATTTCCTCAATACCCAATATGCTCTGCCTGTCTGTTTTTTTTCTTCTGTTTTTATCCCACCAGCCATATGTGCAGCTATCTGTTTTTATTATAATGAAAGCACACTCACTCAGCCTAGACTACCAACATATTGAGTCAACCATTTTACCTTCCGCCACCTGCTTCGGCTGTTTATACATCGCGGCTGCAGTTACAATTGAACGTTGAGACTGTGTTTACTGAATTAGATGAATTGGTGGATTGAAAATAAATATCAGAGGATGTTTCCTCTAAAGTGAGTGAAAAAAACACTGTTGCACCTGGTATTACACATTCATCCAGGGTGTAAAAAGTTGAAATGGTTCTGACCACATGTGTTATTATTATTATTATTATTTATTTTTATTATTATATTTCATTGTTTTTTTTTTGCTAATTAACTAATTTAATTAAAGTTTTAGTAATTGTATTGTGTCTCTTTGCCATTTTTATTAGTTTTTTGTTGTTTTTAAATATGTATATATTGTTTTTAATAAATGTTTCTTTCCGTTTAAGTTTGAGGTTTTTAGTACATCAAGTTAATTAAATAAAAATGAGAAATGTTGCCTTAGAAACGATCTGAAATAAAATAATTAATAAAATAAACAAATAAAAATAACAGATTTCATATTTTATTTCCATCGACATTTATTTTATTTCAAGTAAAAAAAATATTTTTAGTAATTTATTTTTATTTTAGTTTTAGTTAACTATATTAAACCTGCTGCACAATCATTTATTTATTTATTTGTTTGTTTAAATATAATCTAAAATAAAATTTTATTTATTGTAAAATGTGTACTTGAGTATTTTTTTTCAGTTATAAAATATATAACCATGACTCAGCAACAACAACAACAACAACAATAATAATAATAATAATAATGTCCATTATTTTCATTATAATTATGACTGTTGCTATAAAAAAATTAACAATAAATATTACTTTTATAATAAATAAAAATAGCATTTAAAAATTAACAATAATAATTTTTTCATAAAACCTTCCAAAATTACAACATTTTGTAAATGGCTTGTCTGAGTCTGATTTTCAAACATTAAACCACCAAGCCTTTATTTTGGCAGGAAAATAAAATGAACCCTTAAATTAAACTGCCGTCGTTGTGACCACAATATCGCGATTTTGATTCGATTAATTGCGCAGACCAATTTACATTATTAGCACATTGCCAATGAATCCTGATGCTTCCCGGATGACAGCGAAGGACCGCCTACTCACCTGTCAATCAAAATCACACATAGTACTGAGATCATATCACTCAAGACAGATGATAATACCAAGGTTACATGATTTGAATCTTCTCTACTCATCTATGTTTCTCGTGTGATGTACCACAGAAAATAAAATCTCCATCACAGGAAACATCAAGCTGAAGTTGAGAAGTTTCTAACATGTAGGTGTTTGTACGATAAGCAGAAACCGAGTCTGAGGCAGCTGTTTTTACTTCAGACAGAAGTGGCCATTGATTTCCTGTCGGGATGTCATGCGGTGCGTCCGGACCGTCATATTGTGTCACTGACTGATGAGTCCGCCGGTATTCAAACCCGTTTAAATGAAACCCACAAGTCAGCTGCCAGATGAGAAAAGGCTAGCGCAAATAAAACGCAAGACAAACCCAGAGAAAAGCAGTGTAGTGCAAGCGAGCCGTGAACGTTCGGGAGCGAGCTTCTGTTTTGTTTGCGTTTTGTAAGCTGTGCTGAAAAACAGCAAAGCCGAGCATTGTGTCAGCTTAGATGAGGAGGCAAGTCCCGGCTCAATGAGAGAGCGAACGCACCCCATCCCGCCACAGTCAGGGGGGCGAGAGGCCATGCCCTCAATGCGACGATTCATTCACACTCCAGCAGCAGCACCGAGCCTCCATTACGCCTCGCTACTGTTAAAATGGCTCCACACAGGGAAAGTTTTGTTTGGCCGGCCGGGAGACGACAGTTTATTTCTTGTTTCTCTCAGTTCTGAGGACCTAAGAATATGGGCCTTTCTGGCAGAACGGCGAACCTGATTGATGAGTGCGGAGACAAAAACTCGCCCTTGCAAAACCTGAATGTTTCAGTATGAAGCTTGGGCAAACTTTAGGCTATAAACTCAATGGCATAAAGCACACGCCATAAACTTTAGTCAGTGAGGCAGAACATTTATGAAACTTGAGAAAACCGGCCTGACACATAAATTAACTGCCGCAAAATGAAACGCAGGTTTACTTATTCGCCTCATGTTGACTTAACGGTCATAAAAAAATTATTGAACCGTTTTTTTTTTTATTTACTATCAAAAAACTGAAATATAAGAAAATAGTAACAATTTATACTATATAACCTACTACTACTACTAGGTTATATAGGTTCTAAAAAAAAACAGCTTTATAAGTACTATATTTTTAATAATATAAATATATCTATTTATTCAGTAATATTGTGTAAAATGATAAATATGACTCACTTTATAATAACTTATACATTTAAATCTCATGAAACTTTAATAAGAAAAAAACATGAATCAGTGTTTATTTTTCTATTTTCAGATTTCACTTTTATTTTAGTGAAAGTTTTAATTTTGATGTGTGTATACAGTATGTATGTCTATATATATATATATATATATATATATATATATATATATATATATTTTTTTTTATTTTTAGTAAAAAAAATTCATTTTTTATTGTTATATTCAGTCATTTTTATTTCAGTATTTTTTTTCACATATTATAACATAAATGCACATATTTGAATGGCTTATGAATAAGGTTATGAACATTCTCAGTCTCAAAAATCCCAGGAAATATAAGTAGTTGATGTTACTACAGCCATATCAAAACATGTGAAAATTATAAGTCATTGTTATTGGTCCAAACACTCAACTTTTTTGTTTGTTTGTTTTAAACAATAAAATACTATTATATAAGGACAAAGTAAGAATATATAAACTACTTAAAAAAAATAAGTATATGATACGATATTATTTAGTTCATTTAAAATTGTTTTTGAGCCTTTATGAAATCTTATTAAGAACTTAAAATTGTCAACATTTAAATATAAAACTTACTAAAGCACATGTCAAAACACCATCACTGAAAGAGCATGAATGTGTAGCCGGATGTTCAGAAGTAAATTTGGAAATCTGTGTAAATTATAAAATGATAAGTCAGTGTTTTTTGGGTTTAGTGATTAGTGACGTGACGTGACATGTGGCCAAGTATGGTGACCTTGGAATTAGTGCTCTGCATTTATCCCATCCAAAGTGCACACACACAGCAATGAACACACACACGGAGCAGTGGGCAGCCATTTATGCTGCGGGGAGCAGTTGGGGGTTCGGTGCCTTGCTCAAGGGCACCTCAGTCATGGTATTGAAGGTGGGAGAGAGCGCTGTACATTCACTCCCCCCACCTACAATCCCTGCAGGTACGAGACTCTAACCCGCAACCTTTGGGTTACGAGTCCGACTCTCTAACCATTAGGCCACGACTGCCCCTTGTATGTTTAGTTTAAACACTAAACATACAAGTTGCATGACTTGCACACATTCAAAGGCAAATTCTCATTCTCAGAGGTGCATGTTAAAACACACACACAGACACACACATATATTGATGTAAGAAAGGTCAGCTCTTCCATTCTAATCCTCAAATGACAAAGCAGTGCTAATAACAGAGGAAGACAGAGACACACTTGAATCAACACACACTCACACACATTCTGTGGGTTTATGAGCGCCTTAAAATATTTCTTTGTTCCAGTAAGCAATGGTTTTGAAGAGGGGTATGTGAACCAAACCACCTCTATTGATACAAAGAATGTTCGGGGGATTTAGAAACTGAGTCAGTGGCGTGTGGGCAGACAGGTGAGAGATTACTGCAGGATTTCTGCTTTCAGCTTTACTCGCTCCTTTTTTTTCCCTATCGTTTGGAGGTTAGAAGATTTGGAAAGTAAGAAAAACTGGACCAGGAGAGTGCATATTGAGGTCTAAAAAGAACTGAATTTGCATATAATTTTGCATTTCATGAAAATTAAAGGCCAAGTGTGTACTTTCTGCACCATTACCGCCACCAAATGGAGCTACAAAAATAACAATAAAAAAAAAAAATGTTGTTAAACTGGTTTTCTCCTCTGGCCCATTGGTCAGTCGAACAAAAAGCCCCGCCCCCAAACTCATGCTATTGGTTGAGCCAATGTTTTTGTGATAAGCTGGTCGAGATATTGGAAAAATATAAATAAATAAGTGATTTATATATATATATATATATATATATATATATATATATATATATATATATATATATATAATGAAACACTACTAAAAATAATGTGACAGTTTACAATAAAATATATTTCATTACAATTGAATTATATATATATTTAATTGAATTGTAATGAAATCTATTTTTATTGTAAACGGTCACATTATTGTATTAGTGTTTCATTTATTTAGAGAAATAAATAAAACGTTTGTGAATTTGCAGTAAAATGTGTACTTGAGAAATGTTATTTTAATCTATATACATATATATAACAAGCATTTTATTCATTGCATTCTCATGTGTATAAACATATTCTCAATAATTTTCAGGAATAATTAATGAACTCTCTGGGATTCTCAGATCTGTGCATTCCATCTTGCATCTAAAGGTTTGCCAGTTTTGTCTCTCGCTGTGCCGTTGTGAAAACGTAACGAACGGCAGGCCCAGCGACCAAAAAAATAATGTCACTCTCTGTCTCCAAACACTTGAGCTCTGTTTTGCCACCCAACACTGAGATGTGTCAACAGCGTGGGGAAAACACTGCATTAAACTTATTAAAGCTATTAGACTGATTGCTTTGTGTGTGCTTTTGTTGCTGCTTTTATTAGCTCTTGGGGGGTTAGGTGAAGCAGCAGAAAGTGGGGGAGAGAGTATGGGAGAGAGGGGGAAAGTCATTGAAAGAGGATGGAGGGGAAAAGGGGGGATCCTATTTAAATTGAAATGTGGTGAGCGGCCCGGGCTTTTGTGCCACGCTGGAGTGAGGTGATTAGAGGAGAAGGCTGCTTTTGGCAAGCTGGCGTGCAACCTCTAATTGGTCGACGCTTCTTGATGTAGGTGGCTGGATCTCCAACACCCAGAATCCTCCATGGGAAACCCATGAAAGGAACCTCCTCATCCCCATCCGTCCACTTGCCGTCAGTCACGGCACAATGCTTGTCACTCTCCCAGCCATTTACCTACTAACAAGGCGCACTGTCAATGCTGCAGATGTAGCGTTCATTTCATGATGGATTTACCTTCATTTTTAACTAATAAAATTGCCCGAAAAGTCTTTGCTGAATTCGTAATTGCACAGTGGAAACTCTTAATTTTAGGAAATCGCAGCTTTCTGCCACTTGACTATTGTTATGTCATGTAAAACATTTAAAAATTTGTGCTCCATTTATATCTTTTACTACTCAAAGTTACTTGTATTCAAGCTATCAATTTATTCAAAGATTCGGGATAATTTACTTGTGAAAAAGTGTGCTTAATTGTATTGAAAGTGCACTTGTAGTGCACTTCAATTCTTAAAAATATTTTTTTCTTGTACACTTGTAGATAGCAAATATTAATTAAATAAAAGAGAATACTTAAGTACACTTAAAAGTACATTTTTAGTCATTGTTTTAATAATATGTTGCAATAGTACACTTATTTCGATGTTGAATAGCATAATATTTTAAGTTTGTGTTATTCAATATTACATTTAAAGTTAAAATAGTTAAAAGTACTCAATTTAAATGCTCTACATGATTATACATGTGTAATTACAAATATATTTAAATACATGACAAATACTAGTTCCAATAGGAATTACATTAAAGTATACTTACGTTTACCAAAATTGCTTGCCAGTATATTAAATAGTAATGTCTAACCACTTTTCAAAGACAATAGAAATACATTTGAAGTCCTACTTAAGTGGGTCAGAAAACAATCTAAAATTCAGCTAATTAAATTTTAGCTATAATAAATTTGAAATAAACATGCAATTAAGTGTCCAAAAAAAAATATTTTTCCAAAAATGCTTATCAGTATAGTAATATACTGAAATATATTGTACTGTAGTAACATAGTAATATGGTCAAGTAGTATATCTAAACCATATTTCAAAGACAATAGAAGTACATTTAAAGTCCTACATAAGTGGGTCAGAAAACACTCTAAAATTCAGCTAAATTAATTTAAACTATAATACATTTGAAATAAACATGCAATTAAGTGTCCAAAAAAAATATTTTTCCAAAAATGCTTATCAGTATAGTAATATACTGAAATATATTGTACTGTAGTAATATAGTAATATGGTCAAATAGTAAATCTGAACCATATTTCAAAGACAATAGAAGTACATTTAAAGTCCTACATAAGTGGGTCAGAAAACACTCTAAAATTCAGCTAAATTAATTTAAACTATAATACATTTGAAATAAACATGCAATTAAGTGTCCAAAAAAAATATTTTTCCAAAAATGCTTATCAGTATAGTAATATACTGAAATATATTGTACTGTAGTAATATAGTAATATGGTCAAATAGTAAATCTGAACCATATTTCAAAGACAATAGAAGTACATTTAAAGTCCTACATAAGTGGGTCAGAAAACACTCTAAAATTCAGCTAAATGAATTTAAACTATAATAAATTTGCAATAAACATGCAATTAAGTGTCCAAAAAAAATGGTTTACCAAAAATGCTTCCCAGTATATTCAATAGTAAATGTTAGCCACATTTTAAAGACAATAGAAGTACATTTAAAGTCCTACTTAAGTGGGTCAGAAAACACTCTATAATGTAATACATTTAAGCTATAATTAATTAGCAGTAAACATGCAATTAAGTGTCCAAAAAAATTGGTTTACCAAAAATGCTTCCCAGTATATACAATAGTAAATGTTAGCCACATTTTAAAGACAATAGAAGTACATTTAAAGTCCTACTTAAGTGGGTCAAAAACCACTCTAAAATAAAAAAAAAAAAAAAAAAATTCAGCTAATTGCATTTTAAATAAATTTACACTATAATAATTTTGCAATAAACATGCAATTAAGTGTCCAAACAATCACATTCCATTTGCACTTAAGTGTATTCTTTTAAAGCATATTATTTCCCATAATAAGTACTATTTTTAAAAATATGCTAATGTGTACTTTTTCACAGAGGACTAATCTGACCGATTTCACTTTTTTTTGGAATTGCATGAGGTCGTCTCGCAAACCTCAAAGACTCTTTCAACCGTCTTGACACCGGTTACGATGACAGCATTTGACAGGAAGGTGACAAAGAGCATAAGTGCGCCTGCTACATTTTTGTTTGTTGTGTTAATTAGTTCTTCAACTGACATTAGAAGACGTCGGGATTGGCGTCATGAAATAAAATCAAATGAAATAAAAAAAAAAAAAAAAAAAAAATTCAGCTAATTGCATTTTAAATAAATTTACACTATAATAATTTTGCAATAAACATGCAATTAAGTGTCCAAACAATCACATTCCATTTGCACTTAAGTGTATTCTTTTAAAGCATATTATTTCCCATAATAAGTACTATTTTTAAAAATATGCTAATGTGTACTTTTTCACAGAGGACTAATCTGACCGATTTCACTTTTTTTTGGAATTGCATGAGGTCGTCTCGCAAACCTCAAAGACTCTTTCAACCGTCTTGACACCGGTTACGATGACAGCATTTGACAGGAAGGTGACAAAGAGCATAAGTGTGCCTGCTACATTTTTGTTTGTTGTGTTAATTAGTTCTTCAACTGACATTAGAAGACGTCGGGATTGGCGCGAGGTCTTAGGGGGTCTGATTTTGAAGTTGACATCATCAAGGGAATAGGGTTGTTGAAAATGAGCCCGTTTGCTTTGATCAAATGGAGTCAGACATGCCGTTCACGCTCACAGACAGCACAAAGACAAGCATGCCGGGTTCATACGGCGAGCAGAAGATGAGCCACGACCGAGATGAATATTCAAGCCCTGTTCATGTTTGCATGAACCCCGTAGTGCGTTCCAGTTCCAGCTTCAGCTCTAGAAACGGGCATTGCACCCCTCCTTACGCACATTCGTTCTCGTTTCTTCCCTTTTCCAAGGCCTTTAATTACAGAGGGCAGTCAATCTGATGAACAGGCAGCCCCCTGGGGCGACTGTCTGTTAACCAGGTGTGCTCACAACTATGCGTTCACAGTGTCTAAATGCATGTCCTTATTACT
The DNA here is from genome assembly GCF_001515645.1 of Sinocyclocheilus grahami. Classification (NCBI taxonomy): domain Eukaryota; kingdom Metazoa; phylum Chordata; class Actinopteri; order Cypriniformes; family Cyprinidae; genus Sinocyclocheilus; species Sinocyclocheilus grahami. The sequence continues at coordinate 455,939 of NW_015506549.1, forward strand.
AGCATGTCCAGAGCTCCTAAAGAAGTAGGGTGATCATGTCATCTGTTAAACCCAGTGAGACCTTCCCAATGTCTCCTTCTCCCTGTGAATAACTCGAGAGTTGTAATGCATTTTCATATGGGACTGACATTTATTCATATTAATGCATTAGAGTAGTATTACGTACCTTTAAGGTGCTAATATTAACATTGTATAGGTAGATATGATATAAAATGTCCCTTTAAGGATACTATGACAACAGAAAAGCTGTTGTATCCCAAAAGGTACACTTTTTTTCTGAGAGTGTAGGTATTACAATATTATAATAAAAACAATATTACATCTTATATGACATATATAACATTTGGTATTATAATTTGTAGTGAAAAAGAAATGTACACTCAGAAAACAAAAGGTACAAAAGCTGTCACTGGGGTACCTTATTTACCCCTATAACATGCATATTAGTACCTTAAAAGGTACTACTATCAAAATTTGAGGGGTAGATAAGATGCAAAATGTCCCTTTTAGGGAACTGGGGCAAGGGATAACCTGTTCTACATTTTTTTTCACTTTTTTCCCCTAGTGTATGTATTACAGCATTATAATATTGTAATAAATATATTATTACACGGTTATACAACATAGAAACAATTTGGCATTCACATTTCTAGTGGAAAATCACTGCACACTCAGGGGAAAAAAAGTATAAAAGCTGTCATGGCGTGGGAATTTTTCAAAAGATATATTTTTGGACCTTATTTACACCTGAAAGATGCATATTAGTACCTTAAAAGGTACTACTGTGAACCTTTATGGGTAGATACGATAAAAAAAAGCAAAAGTCCCTTAAAAAGGAAATGGGAGAAGGGATAACCTGTTCTACCTCAAAGGGTACAATGTTTGCATTTTTCTTCTTAGAGTATATGTATTACAGTATTATAATATTGTAATAAAGACATTTGGCCTTCAAAATCCTAGCGAAAATTACTATATACTATACACAAATGCTGTCAAAAGGTAACTTTTGTAATTATTAACACCTAAAGATGCATATTAGTACCTTAAATGTATAACTAAATAGTACACATTAGCACCTTTTGAAATGCTAAAGCCCCAATGACAGCTTTTCTGAAAGTGTATATACACCGTAAGCCATGGTATAAAATGACTCAAACTATTTCGCCCTGACCACCTACGCCCATTGTGGTCAATCGCCATGAATTCGGCGCGTGTCCCCTAAAGCACTTAGTGAAAGAGCTACGATACTGCACAAGAGTTACTCTGTTGTGGCTAGACAGGACACAAGATGCGTTGAGATGGAGATAAAGCACGATCAGCTATTAATGAGCACTTAAGCTAACACGCTGGCGTATTCCGATACCGAACGCTGATCCGATTACAGATTTCACACTAAACAGGAGCCGTCTGTTAGACTCTCATTGCTGCAGGAGTACAACCAATTAATGCGTTCATGTTTCTTCTTGTAGAGGTGAGTTATTGTATGGCCGCAAGGCAAACAAGAATGTGTAGGCCTCATCTGTGTTTAGAATTTTAGTTTGGTTTAGTTTTTGGTTAGAAATGACTCAAATGTGTTCTCCACTAATCAATATCTACCAAGGGTTTCATTCAAAAGCTTGTGTTATTTTTGGTTCTCCAGTTCTTCCTTAAAAAGTTACAGTATGACGTCTTCGCTGCCATTGACTCTTCAGGCATCGTTACACAACTGTAATGATAGTGTTTGCTGATCAGAGAGAACAACAGCTGCACTTTTATGATGTATGATGTGTTTCATGTGGATTCCTCATCTGAAACACTAGTATAACGTAATTTATGCGTCAAAGCATGTGATTCTCCCCACAGTCATGTTTCGGTATCGTATTAATGGTCACATGTTTATGACATCTAAGTAATTGTTCCGTTTGGGGTTTTGTACATAACTATAAAGGAAAACTCGAGAATGAGAGTTTAGACACACAAGGGATGGGGTGATGGAACAAAAATATGAAATGACGGGAGAAATTATATTTCAATGCCTTTGTATTACGTCGCAAATGTAATGCGTTTACCCTATAAACTTAGTTGTCACGTTTTGCGAGTTTCTCAGGGGAATGCAGAGTTTCTTTATTGAACGCAAATGTTTTGTGACTTTTGCGACAGGGCAAACATTTCGCAAATACAAATACGCACAAATGCAACGTTTCTCTGGGAAATGCAAACTTTTGTGACATAACATATGTGTGTGTTCTGTGTATAGTTATTATGTATATATAAATACACACACATACAGTATATATTTGGAAAATATTTCCATGTATTTCCATGTATTTGTATTTATATTCATATAATTTATATTATAAATAAATATATTTAATATATAAACATAACGTATTTTTCTGAAATATACACTTTTTGTGTATGTATTTATATATACATAATAAATATACACAGCACACATACATATATTATGTAAACAAAAGCTTTTATTTTGGATGCGATTAATCACGATTAATCGTTTGACAGCACTAACACAAAAACAATGAAATATGTTTTTCCTCGGATTTACAAATATAACATTCCCTATATTTTAATCATTCTTTAATGTTAAAATTGTCCGCATTTTAGAATGTCAGCAAAAACTTTAAAAACAAATGGAAATGTGATGATGGAATGAAATAGCAACCATAAAAATGTTAAAACAGCCTAAAATATTTATATAGGTTCTTCAAAGTAGCCCTCCTTTGCTGGGGTCTCAACTGCTCTTTCTTTCTGCCTTTTTAATGTTTCATTCACACCTTTTCTATCTGTCTTCTTTTCCCAAGCGTCTGAGGGTGTATCAGTCAACAGGAAGTGTTTTGACAGGCCGACGCTGATCACAGCCATCCTTTCCATCCACTTCATTCTCTCTCATTCCCCCCATATCTCTGAAACTCCTTCTCTCTTTTTCTCCCTGTCCATCATGCTCTCCAGGTCTCCCTTACTGTCAGTGGGGAGCAGGGCCAGCTGGAATAAATACAGATGACTCAACTAGCCAGTTGAAAAATGCAAGCCGGTGAGAGTAAACAGGTTTACGGAAGGTTTGGAAGAGTACGAGGCACACTTTGACTCCTAAAGCATTTTGTAAATGGCACTGAGAAAATAATAAAACATATTTTATGGTCACAAAAGGTCACAGTGATGCGACCCAAGCAAAGGCTTCAGCAGAAATGCCAATTTGCTTCATTGTGTTCCACACAGAAATACTTTCTATTCAGTCCAAAAACACCTCCCGAGCAACATACAGGTGCATCTCAATAAATTAGAATGTCATGGAAAAGTTCATTTATTTCAATAATTCAACTCAAATTGTGAAACTCGTGTATAGAGAATCTATGGGGTATTGTCAAGAGGAAAATGAGAAAACAAGAGACCAAAAATGCAGATGAGCTGAAGGCCATTGTCAAAGAAACCTGGGCTTCCATACCACCTCAGCAGTGCCACAAACTGATCAACTCCATGCCACGCTGAATTGAGGCAGTAATTAAAGTCTTATGAAGTATTCTAATTTGTTGAGATAGTGAATTGGTGGGTTTTTGTTAAATGTGAGCCAAAATCATCACAATTAAAAGAACCAAAGATTTAAACTACTTCAGTCTGTGTGCATTGAATTTATTTAATACACGAGTTTCACAATTTGAGTTGAATTACTGAAATAAATTAACTTTTCGACGACATTCTAATTTATTGAGATGCACCTGTAAAAACTTTGTCTGAATATGCTTTTATGTTTTTGGTGTCACCATGGTGTCATCTCTCTATTATTTAAAATAAATAAATAAATAAACTCAGAGTCAGAAATATAAAAAAAACAAGTAACTTTTAGAGACCTTTGCATTTAATAACATTGCATTTAGACGTTCCAATTAAATGTAAAATAGAGCTTGCTAAAAAGACACTAATGTTCAATAAATAATTAAATTAAATAATTGTAAATAAATAAATAAAACGGATTAAACTATTACAATGCCATTGAACACTGCTCATCAGAATTGGAAGAGTTGGAAATAGTTTAAACAGTAATGTAGCTTTAGTTCATCATGAAAAACAAACCTAAAGCCTCCAAGATGTGTAAAAACTTATTTTCAAAATGAGTGGAGAAAATTGCAATCCGTCGAGCATGATGAATCCTGCCATTGGCTGAGACTAGCGCAAGCACATTTTAACCAACAGTCAAACACCTCTCCCTCTCCTCAAGCGAAATGTATAAAAGGACTATAATCACGATAACTATGTTTTGATTGATTTTCTCGTTCTGGTTGAAATTCAACTCTGGCTGTAATAAACTGCCAGGAATGCAAGTCTGCCAATACGACAGAAAAAAAAATATTTTTGAAACTCTAAAATATGCCTCCACGCTCAATAGAGAGCTCAATGCATCATTACCCACAACTCATATTATCAGTCAAGCTATGTCCCTAAATCTGGCAGACGGTACTGATGGAGATGTTTTTACATAAATCAAAAACAACCTAAGTGCACTGGCATTATTCATATAGTGCTATTGAGGCATGTTTCCATGAAAAGTCAACGCATCTTTGTTTACTGGGCAACACCAGTAAAAAAAGACAGAAATGCACAACCAGAAATTGGAAAAGAAACCAACCCTGAGAAATTTTCACTGGAGAAACGAGTGTGACAACTAGCCCCGGTCTCCAGAGAGCCTTGCGCCCTTCCTCAAAATCCGGAATATGTTGGTTTTGGAGATATCTTTGTATTCCCCTCCCGTGTTTTGTAATCCAAGCCAAAGAACGAGGCAGGAGGCATGTCTGACTTCCCCATACCTCCATTCCAGGTTCATTATGGAGGTATTTTGGCACTGCGCTGCCCACTGGCCTTGCCTGTCAGCCGCGGAGAGGAGCTGTCTGTTGTAGCTGCTGTCCAGGGACTCATCTCCATCCTCCAACAGCCTGTTTGCCGTACTCGTCTCCCTTTGACACGTTCATTATGCCACTGCAGAGGCAGCCAACAGACATCTAGGCTAAACATATGGTAATGGCACGATCCCTTAGGACCACCGGAAGGCATTTGCCATGCTATAACACTAAGGAGGTATTTCAGACTGGGGCGGATGTTGAAATGCCCCCAAACCCTAATTTTCTCCAACCTCTTTTACCTTGAGATAAGATGTTTATGAAAGGACGCTGTGGGTGACGTCAAAGCTGACATCTCGGTTTCTGATCGATAATGGCGTGCACACAATGTGAAAGCGTGAACGGGGATCACAAAATCACAGTGTTTCTTTACCTATGACCATTTTTTAAGATACAAAAAGGTGGAAATAAAGAATTTTCATACTTGAAGATTGGAAGTCTAGGTGTGTGGCAAGTGTAAAGCTATAAAACATGCAAATATAGCCTACATAAGAGACATTTGAAATAGGGGTCAACCAATATGTGTTTTTCAGGGCCGATACTGATTACTACAGATCAAGTAGACCGATAACCGATATTTTGAACCAATATATATATATCTGGTGTAAAAATTTAAATGATCAATTTGGCACTGGTGGCAAATTGGTTTTGAAAGTGAAATTAACCATAAAAATGCTTAATATCAGTGCTGATAATCAGCAAGGCCAATAATCGGTCGACCCCTAATTTAAAACAACAGCAAAAAAAACAACAACATTAAAATGTAGCAAAAACAGTGACAGTCCAGCAAAAAGATGAATTCTGTGAACAGGTATCGCAAAATCACACAAGTATTTCTTCAACTATTTTTTTAAGATGTAATAAAGATTTCCATATTTTAAGATTGGAAGTCTAGGTGTGTGACAAGTGTAAAACTATCAAATATACAAATATAGCCTTCATAAAAGGCATTTGAAACACTAAAAATGTAGCAAAAATAAGTTGTTACAATCTAGCAAAAAGTTGAATACTGTTTTTTTATATAAAACCATAAAATACATAACAATCTAACATGCCCATAGTTAAGGAAACCTTAAAAATATTGGGTTCATCCTTGCAGTCTCTCAGAAGGATCTAAAAATGTAGTATGTATAAACATAAAGGCTTTGGTTAGAATTTTTTTATGGTTCTGCTTCAAATTATGTAATGAGATACATGTCTGGGTAAAATTACTCCTGATATAGTCATCAGCCAAATATACAGTCTCATCTTACTATGCAAACATACAAATAACCTCTAATGGCTGTCAAATATGAGATTTCTGTTTTGCATCACGGGACAGCTGTTTGTTAGCAGCTACTGGACTGATGTGGTCCACATTTCCAGCATTCCAGTGGCTTTTGATCGCTTCATAATGTTTCAAATATATCGTCTGGGGCAGCCAGTGAGGTTGTGATACCTTTTCATTTCTTGAGAATAAAACACAAGCTGCGAGGGCAAGAACCCTGCTAACTTCCCAGTGCCGTCACATATTATCATTGGCAGCTACCGCTGAAGACATGGGAAAAAATCCGTAGCTCAGTTTCAGCAGTCATGCTGCATGCTAATTATCAGGACATGTTGTGGTTTACCTGCTAGAACAAAGAAAACATGTCTAATGGCTTCAACTACACCACAGCGTAATAGGAGTTATTATGTTAAGTTCTTTGGCCTTCTTTTTTTACATTTCTTGCTACATATGACACATTAGCCTGAGGCAGCGCAGGCTTCTTTCGACTAGCTTTTCTCACGTTAGCTCATTAAGCTCAGAGCCACTCGTTAATGTTTACCTGCCCACTTATTATCTGATTCAGGTCAGAACTGCAACAACAAATAAAGGTTAGGCAGTTACCGAAACAAGAATGTGGATGGGTAGGGCCTTTGTGAGTACTGAGCCGACAAATAGTCACACAAAAACAAATACACACCCACACTGAGTCTCTGAATACGCTCAATGACTAAAGCATGGTTTAGAACTGTCCTGAGTGAAAGGGATACTATCATTCATGCTATATTTGAGAACACTCTTTTTGGAAATTTCTACCAAGCTCTGGCACTTTGGAAATATGTCAATAAAAGAAAGTAGGGCGCAGAGATTTCAGAAGCTCCCACAGCTGAATATAGATGTATATACAAGCACAAGGTGATGTTACCCCATAAAGCATGTTCCTCGATCAATATTTTACCGCTCAAGACAGGGAACTGATTATTTGATGGGGATTTTGTTCGGGGACCGGTAAAGTTGACTGATCCAGGTACGTCTTAACTAGGTGAATCATAATAACATACCAATAATTGTATTATTTGCTAATTTGGCAACATAAGCTCACTGGAAAAACATGCCTCTAACTACAAAAATCACTGGAGTTTCCAGTTGAAATTAACACTAGTGATAGAAAAACACCAACAATATTTATTCCAACACCATGTGTATGGCTTTTCTGATGTAGTAGAAGTGCTCGGATACGTCCTGTGAAACACAAGTCATGATAAAAGAGCTCAAAGACTTGTAGAACCAAACAAAAATGGCACTCTTGCTTTTGTAAACACTATTGGTTAGATTTAGAGTCCAAAATGCAATGACGCATTAACGTTTAAGCACCACTTACCAAATATCATCTGTTTCAACAAAAACTGAACACGCTTTTAGCGCCACCAACGGAATATTTCACTATGAACATGCCGTAAAATGAACAAAAAGAAGCGTAATATAACTTTCCAGAAGTGTCGCCACAGGCATGTTTTTCCAATGCGCCTGGGTTCTAATTGAAGGTTATTGCTTGTTATTTCTGTTTACTCCTTGTACCCTCCCTGTTGGCTAAAGCAAAAAAATAAAAATGTTGGTTGCGATTCTCCCCATGCTTATCTGTTAGATCTTTTCAGCCATGTTCTTAATTGCTGCTCAGTTAATTAATCTCACACTTGGCTGCAGTAATAACTTGACTCGTTAGACCTTTCTAAATGGTTTTCGGCTCTTTAACGCACAGACACAGGCTGCCGGAGTGTAAGGAAAACGGTTATCGGAGTAATTTATTCACGGACTCCACCTCCGAGACTGTTGATTAAAAAAAAAAAACCTGCCTGATTAGGTCACATGGGCGTCTAGGTCATTGGCGATCACACAATCATGCACTTAAGTGTTTCACTTACAGCAAATTGACTCACAGATTGTGACAGAAGGTATTAGCGATGTAAGTTCATTTCTGGGCAATTATGCTGGAGAAGGTTGATAGAACGGTTGACATCCAATTCTAGGGTGCCCCATATGGCCAGGGGTTTAGATGTCTCCGAACAATTAAATAAAAGCCTTGATACATGTGAATGCTTTTTATAATTGTGCGTGCAAGGAAGGGCCACTTGAAAACCTCTAGATATAAATCAGTATACAGTGCAACTGTGCTGCGTAGGCTACAGTTCTGGGACCGTTTATTCCACAACAATCCATCTCCACAGTCTTTTCTGGCCGACCTGGGTCAGGCGCAATACTTCCTGGCCGCTTCAAATCATTACCCTAGACTTTATTGGTGTCACTTGCAGCTTCTGGCCTCAACGAAAGGAATGGTGCAATTTATTTGCATTTATTACCTTACATACACTGCCATCTGCACTCCATATTCTATAGAGATACGGTTCATCCTAACAACTATTTGGACTGGATGAACATGAGGGAGAACAACAGATGAACAGAGAACTGTCCCTTTAACCCCGAGAGCGGGTGTTTAAACATCATAATATTCACATACACAGTAAGTAATTAAGGTGGAAGAGAGGTAGGCCAAAGATAAGAGGTATATCCCCAGAGGCTGATTATGGCACAGATGCGCTGATGAAGGACCAGGGGAGACTCCGACTGCTTGCCCACCAAGAACTGTACTGTCAGGGGCTGACTAATGTATTATTCACCCTTCATTGATGTGTAACTAAAGCCAGCGGCTGGGGAGCCTGGGCCACCAATACCCCCCACAGACGGTAAACCCCCGACAGGCTACTGAGCTCCATTGATTTATGGGTCTCAGTAGAGGGCCTGGTGAGAAGGCTGAGGGAGGGAGAGAGGAATGGAGGGAGGTCTGAGTTAGGCATGAGATGGGTCTCATTTTTTATTCCAATATATGCTTTCACTATGTGGTTATGTAATATCTAAAACACTTTTAGGCCCATATTGGGTTATAAAACACTTCCCACTCATAATCTGAATAATAATCAAATCTATAAAGTCCAAATGTGGGTGTATCTAGAGCCATCGCACTAAAATGACACAGTGAAGACAGTGGCGCTGATGGAAGAACTAAGGCAAGTGGACACATGAGATAAGAGAGTTGAATAAACAGGAACAGTGTATCAGAGATGAGAAATGCAGGGCTGCTGCTGGGCGTCTGTTTGAAGTGCAGGTGACATGGAAGGCTATAGCAATCTAGAGTCAATCATTGACTGATAAATCAAACACGGTGGCTTTAACGGTGTCTACACTGAACCAATAAAGTATCTGTATTGTGGTATAAATCTACAAGCGCTGGTTTGTTGCGGTAATGTGAAGTACCTGAGAAGCACAGAAGGCAAAGACGACGACTGGGAAAGATAATTTTATGTGAGAACGCCCTTCAATTTAGGAAGTACAGGTGCTAAGAGATGCAATTGACAGGCATAGAGATAATGAGAAGTCTGGGAATTTTCTGCTGTTGTTCTCTTTCTCACACTTGAACACACACACATAGATACACTAAATCCAGCACACACACAAAGATAGACATGCCGTCACGAAGACTCGGTGGCCTCAACTCTAATTACAGACTTGCTAACCACACCTTGACTGCCTGGAACCTACACATGAACTTCTGCATTTCAGGTACGTTAAATCTCTTGGTGGTCTCAAAGCAGGATGAGTTCGACATGGAAGCGCTCATCAAAAGAACCACAGGGTGTGTACTGAACCTTGGCATAGATTACTCATAGGAACAAGTCAGCTGTACAGGAGTTCTATCACTGGAGGACTGACCATATTTACTGGTGACAACCCTGTACTTACGAGTGGCGCATGTAGTGTTGCTTTCGTCAACGAAAATTATGACTAAATATCGTCGTCAACGAACCTTTATCACGTGACGAAAACGAGACGAGACACAACGTAAATGCTGGTCATGTGACGATGACTATAATTAAATGTATAATGCAATATTGTTGACGAATAAAAACGAGACTAAATGTGGTTTACAAAATAAAAACTATGCTAAAATGTCTCTTCATTTTCGTTGACCAAAACGAGATGAAACAAAATGTTATAATGTTATTTCGTCTCGTTTAGTCGCGTTATTATTATTATTTTGCATTATTTCTGTTTCCTGTGTTTCACTTCAGGGACTGCATCAGGTCGCACTGCGTGAGTGAGCAAAACTTTGTTTAATTACCATAATAACTAACTATCTCACAATGTTTACATATGAATAAAAGCCTACATTAAAATCTGTCATATAAATTGGTCTCTTCATTAGAAATGTATTCTTGAGTCTATAAGGTAACAATAATATAATAAGATAACCTTGTTTGAAATGGGTTTGGCTAAAAGAAAATTTTGGTTTCGTCTATACTACTAGGTACTTATACTATATTGACTGGGTTACATAGAATTGCATTTCTAAAAAGACTAAAATGCAATTTTCATTGACTAAAACTAGACTAAAATGTCATCAGTTTTCGTCGACTAAAACTAGACGAAAATAGTCATGGACAATTCTGACTAAAATAAGACTAAAATGCTCATGTTTTTAGTTGACTAAAACTTGACTAGACTAAAAAGAGTATGAACGTGACTAAAACTAATAAAAACTAAAATGACAGCTTCACACAAAGACTAGACTAAAACTAAAATTAAAACAGGCCGCCAAAAACAACACTAGGTGCATGAATGGACATGCTTCCCTGAATCTGAACTTCATAACCTGAGGAAAGGTGAGTACAAAGATGCAAAAGGATGACACAAAGAACAGAGAAATAAGAAAAAAATGGCTCATCCTTCAATAATAAACATCTATGTAGTGTGCTGACGGCAAATGTTTTCTCGTAAGGGATTTGGTTTTCAGAAATCTAGTGTGGTAGGATATGTATTTTCCAACCATTTCTGCATTCCGGAACACTCAAACTTTTAAACAAACAAGTTGCTCACACTGTGACTGACCATCTGTCCAGGGTGGTGCCCTACCTTTGGCCCGAGACACTGGGATAGGCTCCAGCATCCCCGCTCCCTACATTGTATAAGTGGTTTGGAGAATGGATGGATGATTGGACGTTTCTAGTTGCTGTGGTGACATAGCAGTTAGCAAACATTGTACGACATATTAAATCATGGCTCATTTCCTGTTCTGAATCAATAAAAGTAGCAAAAACGCTTGAGCTAAAAGAAAAATCTCTAGATATTACCCCCTTGATATACGTTAGTGTCTTCGTGTTTATGATACTACTGCAGTGTCTTGATTAATTAACCAGGCACAAAGCTATGCCCAGTGTTGAACTCTATAGATTACTCTTAAGTGCTTTCCTACTTAGCTAGCTCCTTTAGACCAAGCTGTCTCAAATTGAAGGAAAGATTTATTAATAAGTAAAAACAGTGACAAACTGCTTGCTTAATTAACCAAGGAAGGGAAATCTAGTCCCTAGACATTTCGATCGCCACCTATTTTGATGGCAAAGCAGTATCAACAACCATCTCCTCTCTGCCTGCTATATTGACCGACGGCTGGCTAAATTGAATCGCTAATCATCACCATCCTTTTAGGTCATTTCCCAGAGGACACAACGGGCCAAAAGTGGCAACGAAGCTGTTTCACTGTGGTGCGTCTCACATCCATGACACAAATATGGCCCCTCAGTTCACCATCCCCATCTGGCCATGGGATATTTTAATGTGTTTCTAGTGCCAGCTCCATTTCACGTCAATATGCTTGCTTTCACACCCCACGAGACTTTGCATCACGTCAGCATGCTGATTTTGCTCCTGTTCTTAGTTAGAGACCTCTGCTTGAATCTCCTCCAAGCCATGTATGGGATGGTGATGGTTTGGGGCTCTCGCACCTTCATTATTTCACATAAGACGTCAAGAGTGGGAACCTGCGCTGAGATTTTCTTAAAAGCCACGGGCAACATAGTATCAAGAGACTGAACTTGTCAAATCTATCCCACAAGAGCTTGACTTACATTGCTTATAGACATACCACTTAGCTCCCATAGGATACTGTGACAGGATAGAGTTGTAAGAACACACACACACATAGTCACAAATCTTATCATTGACTGGATACAACAAAGGTGGGTAAATAGGCCCTGTCCCCAAGCTTCTAGACCTGTTCTGGCATTCTGATATCACCGAAGGGGTGAGATAACAGATAAGGAAAATAATGCCACAATTAGAATTATCTCCCTGATAAGAAACGGTCACATAAGGTGCCCAGGGAGAGCAGGGAAGAGGGAGGGCTGAAAAAAGATGGTGGGAAAGTGTAGAAAAGAAGTGGCAGGGATGTGGAACAGGGAACACTAAACAGAGTAGAGAAAGAGGTGCATTGTCTTTAGCCTCTCTGTCTGGATAAAGCCCACCTGTTGGGGGGAGAGGCCTCTGAACTTCCCTCACTTGTCCTCTGGGTTTTCACCAGGTTGTCATCCATTTTATAGTCGATATGCATCTAGATGGTGTTGCAGCTTTACAAATGAGTATACCAATGAAAAGAGTGACAGTTTCAAGCCACCAACTGTTGCAACATAAGAGATAACGTCTGTCTGTTACACTGGAAAGCTATTTATCCTGCCTCGAGAGTTTCATCATTCTGTATGCAGCCTGTAACCTTCTTTTCTACTTTCCCGCTGTCAGGTGGACATGATCTCATGTGCAGGCTCAAGGCCGCCATTGATTGATGCTCGCCGGCTTTTCAGATTCATTAAAACCTCTTGCATATCCCTTGCTCATCAAGAGTTTCTTAGGCTAGCTCAGAAAAAGTGAGTGATAGGTAAAAAGACAGACAGAGAGAAAAGGCAGAAACAATGATCTCCTCTCAGGCATAGCTAGGCAGAGCAAGTCAAATTTAAGATGCAGAGATAGATCCGTGGCAGCTGTCCAAGACAGAAGATGAAAACTCTCTGCTCTCGCTATCCTGAGCTCTGCCTCAATTCCCACTGCATTTATAACCCCATCTGACCAGCTCCAGTCTATTTTCATTGTCTCTCCTCTCAGCACCTTTTCAGATGAACTGCTCAACCAATACTGTACCAAGTGCCTTTTGGATACCGGACAATTCTCTCAGTCTTTCTCTGTCCCTTTGTTCACCTATGTCCTCATCTCTCCCGTTCAGGTTGAGGGCACTTTAATAACAGATAAGCCACTCGTCACAACTTGGGGGGTGCACGGCATACCTTATATCAAGGGGTATTCAGTCCTCCTCTTGGAGATCTACCTTTAGTCCTGTAAACTTTGATTATCTAGTTCAGGTGCTGGGTGTATAGTTAAGGGTTCAATTGAAAAGTAGATCGCCAGGAGCACGACTGCCTGCCTTATATATAATGCCTCTAATGTTCTCTATACTTGGGACACCACTGGAAAAGGGCAGTTCTGAGGTCGCTGCAGAAACATGTCATTTCATCTTCAGAGTTGCTCTTGAGATGTCACAAGTGCCCTTTTTCCATGGCAGTTCTGGCCTATGCCAGCTACACAGGAAGTTGATGGGAAGATCACTGGAAAGATACTATATTCTAACTCATTGTATCTTTAATCCTGTCACTCTTAAAAATCTGGTAATGAGAGGCTCTAGAAGGCTTGGCACATTTCGAAAGGGCAGTTGCCAGAAAGGCTAAGTGAGAAGGACGTGTGATCGATCAAGCCTGACAACAAGCCATAAATGAATCAGTCACAAAATATTCATTCAGAATCCCTGATTGGATGTGGATGGTGACCCTGCTGAAACTGGATGTGGTGTTAGAGCAACAGAGAGAAAAAGCATGCTTATACTTCCAGAAGCAAAGTCACTAATAAATTACTGTGCAATATCTTAAGTTTATACTCAAACATGCATGGTATTTAAACAAAAATGTTATCTGCACAGTGAGATTGCCATCAACGTCTTGAAAGAATTCACCAAATAAAAGTGTAACGCATGCATACGTGGCACTTGCTTTGCATTTACATGAATCATCTGATCCAATTCCAACAAGCTGAATTTCAAAACACTCGAAGTACAGCTAAAACAGACAGACTTGCAATGCCTTCAGGGACTTTTACGACACATACTTTTTCACAAGTACCTGCATTTGCACCGTGCCGAAGTGCCATTGCTCTCACCTCGAACACCAAATGGAGAGGTGTCAGATCACGTAAGCATTAAAAGAGTTCCTGTCTAACACCAGTTCATTTCGTGTTGTCAGCTAAAACAAATTACGTTACACAAGCATGCCACAGTAAAATGTTGGTAAAGCTTTATTTTACTGTGTCCTTGTTACATGTACTTACTATAGAATTAACAATAAATCTAAACCTAAACCGCATCCTAATCCTAACCAGATAATAAATACATGTAGTTAATTAATGTTACTCAGTACTTAAATGTGTAATTACACTGTAACAAGGACACCATACAAGAAAGTGTAATCACCAATGTAGTTATTTCAGATATTGTTGTAAAAATAAAACTTGAATTAAGTTGAATTAAAGACTGACAAATATTTACAATATTTAAAGAATGTACCATTTTAGTTTACAATTATTTTACAATAAGAATAGTAATTGTAGTGTTTTTTTACAGGTTCATGAAATCTATAAATCACTCCACTAAAAGATTCCAGCCTTGTCCCCTTCCTCAAATATTCCCAAATGCAAAAAAATTAAACCAGTCAGAACTAATTTCTGTAGATACACGCATTAACAAAATGAATGGCTAAGAAAGTCCACAGATGTGTAATTGAACAGCATGGATCAAATGTGCAAATTCGAGTCTAGATTTAACAGAGAGGGTAAAGGGCCAGCGTGCTTTTGGGCTCCTGCCTGGGGCTCTTGGTGTTTGATGTGGAGATTAGGAGCATGTTTTAACCATCTAGAGGCCTGGGCTGATTGGTAGCGTGGAGTTTAGAAGCCATCATTAGCCCTAACACCCCCCACTCTGTTCGCACATGCCCGTATTGCTAATCAAAGCAGACATTTGCACCTATAGCGTTAGCATTAGCCATTTCCTGCAGGGCTTCTAACATCACACATTCCCCCAATTGAACTGGGGTTGAGAACTAGCACAGTATCTCTCTAACAGTTTCAGTTCACTATCACTTAATACAAACTTTTGGTTTGTTTTAGGGTTTAAAAGCTGCATTTCTTTCAGTATTATCAAATATCTCTTCTACTTTATAAGCAGAGCAGGCCGAACTGGTTTAAAGCTCATAAACATTGTCCAGCAAAGGATCAAACACACTGCAGCAAAGAGTCTGGAAGCTTTTCCAAACTCCTGCTTGCCGAACTAGAGTAATGGCTATGGCATTCTTGTAAAAATGCGTAAGTCATTTCTCAGTAGTATAGCAGACTACATGTGTGTGTCCGATCATATGTCATCTGCATGGACAGAGCTCACATTGTGTGCTACTTCTAGGTTCTTTGTATACTACACGCATACAGAAAGATGGAGCTGCTTTTATCTGGTGGTTTGAAACTGAAGCAAATTATTTTGCACAGCCACAATGTCACAAAATGCTGCTAGTTTTAGATTTTACAGAGGTACGATCCTCAAGTGTCCATAAAACACATCTTATAACAGTCATAGACGATGTACGGATGTGACAAATTTCAAAAGCATTAAAAAAAGTAGTTTATGGGTAGGGAAAAACTATCCGCTGTTTTTTTTTTCCTAATCAAATTGGCTCTGACTGTAAATTCACTGAACCAATGCACGCAAGCAGTCCGACTCCAAAATTTTAAAACTTTTAAAAATCCCTGGGGCTGAGTTGGAGAGGGAAAACCATTCAGATGGAAAGAAAAATGTATTGTGCCTGTCATCATGTGACTTTGTTTGGGTATTCTGCGCTGCCGCCCCCCTTTTCAATGGGCGTTTTGGTTGCAGATCTATTCCCTGCCAGCGCCACCCATCTCGCTCCTGACCAACCGAAGACAGAAACCAAGTTCCGATGTCTCTTTTTCTCTCAATCCCTCTTTCTTTCGGCCTCTCTTTTGCTCTCAATTCCTCTCTCTCATTCCGCTTCAGTAGCTGCAGACAGCACCGGGGGGATTTTGGCAGTGTTCGGGCCCAGACACATTCTCTCCTCACACTGTTGTGAGTGTCAAAGACCTATTTTTCTCTAAAGGCCTTTGCGTCAGCTGCCAGGATGGCCCTTTTGAGTGGACACTCCAAAAGAAGCGAATTCTACATTCCAGTCAGCGTCCAGTCCACTTCTTCATCAATTAACAGAGCACTTGGTTAAATATTGGCCTTCAGCGCACGCTATTGTTCCACGCTGGGCTCAGAAAGCCGTCAGATTTTACAGCCAAAGCATTCCTGCGTTCTAAAGGTTATCAGCGCTAATATTTATAGGCTAGCGGTGTGAGCCTACACGGACCACCACAGTACGCCACTCGTGATTATGCCTGGTTTTCATAGCATCTTTAAGCTTGAGTCTGAGACCCCTTTGAGCTCCTTATGAGAGTCTGAAACAAAGCCAGCGGACATCTGTTCACCCTATCCTCTGTTTAACATATGACCTTTCAATGGCTCTCGCTCAAGACTAATACATAAAAACATTTCATAAATAGAACATCTATGAAAATAAATGAATAAGCAATTAAATATACTACACAAAGGGAATTAATACAAGGCTGCACACTTAAGTTCTGTGGTGCATACATTAAATGCAGGCCCACCATCAAAACAGGGAAACACGTCCCACCCAATAATCAGAATGTTTTTTTTTTAAACTTTTAAATTTGGGCCTCTCCAATTTTGACTATTTGGTTACATTTATGGATACAGTAGATAGGTGAGGTCAAAAAATGTATAGGCATATATTTGATTTGACATATTTTAGATCAAGTGATAGATGCAATATATGAATAAATATTATACAAACTCAAAACTTATTTAGGCTATATTAGAGGTGAACACAGTTTAGCAAACAAAAAATACCTATAACTTTGTTCGTTTACTTTACTAGACTGAACTGTGCTCATGTTTAGTTTAAAACGGCTCTTCAGTAATTTAATAAGTTGAGAAAAGAGCCTCTCAGAGGAGTGTAGGCCGTGTGTATGGTGTGAAGAACAGATCAATGCTTTGACCTCTTTTTAAACCTTTTGATCGCAGATTTTACAGATCGATGAAGTCGCATTGATTTGCAGAATTCGGGTGTTGCGCTCAACAGCGGTCATACTA
The DNA here is from genome assembly GCF_001515645.1 of Sinocyclocheilus grahami. Lineage (NCBI taxonomy): Eukaryota > Metazoa > Chordata > Actinopteri > Cypriniformes > Cyprinidae > Sinocyclocheilus > Sinocyclocheilus grahami. The sequence continues at coordinate 473,217 of NW_015506549.1, forward strand.
CTACTACTACTAATACTGCTATTAATAATAATACGTATTAGTATTATTACTTTGTTATAGTATTTACAGGCTATTAAAATAGTAGCAGCGAAAAAAATAGCTAATAGCGGTACATAGTCTATAAATAGTTGACGCGTAACTTGTCAAAAACATCAAAAACAAGATTTTAGGCTAAATTGTATATGGTTTTTAAATGTAAAGTAGGCTACAACGCATGCGATGTGACTGTCACTATTTCTTTCACGTTTTTGTATAATTTATTGTTTGCCATCAGCAGTTCCATTTTAAACGGGCCTGTCCTGCGCTTTGATAAATGGTTCTGAAAAGTGCAAACATTGTCAGTCAATGCAAAAATGGTTTAAATAAAATGGACACATCCTGGCCTATAACACGTCAGCTTCCCAAAACCTCACATGTGAGAGTGAATTGAATATTTTTTCCAAAAATACAAATACATGTTTTGCTTACGCTGCGCGTTCAGGCCTTTCTTCAAGCTCGCGTTACTGCTCTTCTGCAGTGAATGTGCCCTGTAATTATTATCTTGTTTCTCATGTTAATGCTGTTTACCCCCAAAATGAGTCGGTTATTTCGTCAGTAAGGGCTCTATCTGCGTTAACTGCGTTTACCTTTGAATTACCACTTCAATGGGACATGAAGAGGGCAGATATACGCTCCGAAAAAGCAGAAAATGTTCATAGCCTGTATGTTCAAGGACGCTTGCTTTTAACGACTAAATACTGTAAATACAGAGTATGTGGGGGGGGGGGGGGATAAACAAGAGTAAAGTCAGTATTTTTGCACGTTGATTTGAGGTCAAATGGTCTGCATCTTTCTCGCGTAATACCGCGAAGGCCTGTGTTTTACCACATCTCCAATGAGATGTATGCCTTAAATTAGTATACAGGACAAAATAAGTTTATCACGCACTCATGTGCTAAATAATAAGTACAGTAGGGTAGTGGGAATTAAAACCAGGCTTTTGACTAATTGGACAAGAGAGACTTGGAAAGCCTACTAAAACGCGTGCGAGTTCAGATTCAAACAGGGAGTGACGCGGAACTAATTCTATAGATAGGCTACAGGAGAAATCAGAAATTCATTAAAAATCACATTTTAAAGCATGTTGGACAGCTTTGATCGTCTTTTTTGTATAAATCAGTGGGCTCTTGCGGAGGGAAAATCTCCAGGGACCAAGAATGTGGCATGAATATTGTCAGCCTAAATTAAATTCGTACACACTCGTACAATCTATTAGTACAAACGGACACATAAGATGAGTCGTACCGTCAACCCTAAACAATATATTGAGTCATCTGAATCGCTGATTAAGTTATTGTTATCACGTACAACTTAAATTATGCTTTTCATTAAACAGTATAATTATGATACTTGACAACAATTAACGGCAGTTAATATTCTGCTTGATTTCCGAGCTAAACGAGCAATATATCAGACAATATAGGCTAGTAATCGAGGCCCGTGTGCCTTTCACATAAACATCCACTAATTTTGTTCTGATATCGGACACAATTATAAATCACGTAGCGAAGTTTATTTAAATAACTTTTACAACGCTAATATAGAAATATACACCGCGGTGGGGAAAATAATAAATGCATTTAACTAAACAACCCGTATGAACTCCAAATAACTTCCCGCATTCAACATCCGTCCACTTCACTCTCATTAAAACATTCAAATACAAATAAACAAGGGAACCGATATATCATTTAGTTAGTAATACAGTACTAATCCAACATTGAGCAGTAACTTTTACAACGCTAATATAGAAATATACACCGCGGTGGGGAAAATAATAAATGCATTTAACTAAACAACCCGTATGAACTCCAAATAACTTCCCGCATTCAACATCCGTCCACTTCACTCATTAAAACATTCAAATACAAATAAACAAGGGAACCGATATATCATTTAGTTAGTAATACAGTACTAATCCAACATTGAGCAGTAAAATGCAAGGCAAGCCTTTTCATCTTTAAAAAAGAAAAAAAAAACATTAACTGTGGCTAAAGGGGCTGTAGTTATATCTGACAATATCGACATTAATAGTATCAACATACGAGTTTTATTAAATAATAAATGCTGTTTTAAAGAATTTCACTAGTAGACTCACAATAGACAAGTCTGAGCAGCAGTACAATAAGCAAGTGTTCACGATTTCATGCTTGTCGCCAATTGTATGGTTAAAAATACCAATAAAGAAATGAATAAATCGACATTGTTGTTCTCCGTGAAAATCTATTAAGCGCCCACTCATTTTCATCTTTATTGGTGTCAAAAGGTCCTCCAGTCTAATGGGGGTCCAGACTTCGAAGAATCAATTGAATCAAAACCAAGCTAAACTACCGATCTGAGTCATTAGGAAATAAACGAATCATAATTGTGATTAAAAGGAACACGTACGCCAAAAGGGCCATAATTGATGCACAGCATAAGAGCAACCTCCGATACAAACACGCTAATAAAATTTCAATTTTGGTCAATTTATGGGTTGCCCAAACGTCATTGTATTTGTTCAGAAAAATAAAAAGCTCAAAACGCACCATGCGTCTTTTGAGGAGACCTGGATTTGCGTCTTGTCTGACAGAGAGACTGTTGAAGTGGGGCTCCCTGTAGAGACATTTCCTTTACGAAAGACAGAAACTATTGTCTTGGTGAAAGAAAATAAACAACAATTAGGAGGGAGAAGCTCTGCCGTGTAATCGCATGTGTAATTGGTGTCATTCAATGGCCAGATCAATTCCCCAAGAAAGCATCGGACCGGACGCGTTTTACTGCATTAATTAAAACGCATAAAACGAAAACCTTAAATCCCGGTTATTATTTACGGAGTCCGAGGCGCAACTCCTGTAGACGCGCATCAATCGACCCGTGACTTGCCTCCCAGACTCTAGGTTGGGTTGATAAGCATTGCGAGAAAAAAAAGAAAGAAAAAAATTGGCAATCTTACCTTCAACAGCCGAGGACAGAGGCAGCAAAAAGCCGCATAAAAACAGCAAATAATCCATTGTCATAAACCAGAGACTTCGGACATGAAAGTGGAGTTCCGCGAAGAGACGTACAATCCTTCAGACCCTCAGTCCAGCTTCAGAGACCCTCTTCCCCAACTTCAGTTGTCTTCTTCTCAGCTGTTTCCATAAACCGCAATTGCAGCCGTGTTTATGTAATCCAATGTGCAAAAAAAAAAATATATCTAAAGCGGCGCTGAAAGAGCTTTAAAACTCATCCTAATTTTTCATCAGTGGTGAGCATGTGTGTCCGTTTATAGATGTTGCACAGTGGAATCCCTACACGGAGAACAGTTGTTTAAATGTCCATTCCTCCTCAGATAGCATTCTGTTGTAGTCCAATAATAAAGCGCGTCCCGTAAAAAAAGCACCTTATAGCGGCTTTACGCGTAAAATCCCTGAGCGCGTTTCACCTTCCAAGCGCTGACCGTTCCTGCTTCTCTGCCTTTCCATGTGCACTGGAATGAAGATCGGCTACTCTGAAATCAAAGAAAGAGTGAAAGAGGGAGAGAGAAAGGCGGTGCGGGGAGGAGTTTTCGCTCAGAATCAGCTGTCAGTCATTCTGCTGGCCACGCCCCCTGACGACCTGGCGCAGTTGGCAGGGTGCGAGCGCCGCTCTGCGGGTTTGAGTGCTTGCATGTCTTCAAACTCTCGTGGAAACGAACAAACCTAATGTATATGCTGTTTTGGAAACATTTTATGTTACAATGTGCACGTAATAATTATTAGAGTTGCACTTTTACTACTGTAAAAATACGTAGATAAGCTTTATTGCGAGATTTATCACAAAGTAGGCTATTGCACATTATAAGTAAAACTTGCTCATTTGTATTGCTTAATACTTACATGCATAACTATATTACAGTAAATAATCACTGTGATATTTTTATTATTAGTAACATTAGGCTACAGTTCCTGAATTTGAATTACGGACTTTAAGGTTAAGGTTAAATTCAGGTTTGGCGAAACGCTTCAGATGTGCCACGTTGACCTGTCTGATCTTTTTTTTTATTATTATTATTTTTCTCGGCGTGTTATTATTGATGATATGACACTAAAAGTACTGTTAAAATGTGTTTTACATGAAGTGGTTATATGCTGTACTTTTGAAAGCGGTCCTGCTCATCAAAATTATTTTCAGCTCTTTTTCACACACTCAAATCCCACCGCTTTTTCTCTCTGCCTTTTCGAACTTCTGGTAAAAGTAGTAGATAACAATTTTGAGGCCTCTTTTAAACAGATAAACTGTATCCAAAGTAAATGGGCTCTTTCTTAAAAGTATTGTTACCCTATTGCATTTTTTAAATTGTAAAATGCAGTGGTAACATTTTAAATTATTATTATTATTATTATTATTATTATTACTTCTGCTACTACTGCTGAATGTTTATTTAATTTCTTTGTTACTGTGGGTTTATGTTCATTGGCATTGCATTTGATACATTTTGAATAGGTTAATTCATACTTAAAATTACTATAAATTCATTTCTCATCCCTTGATTTATTTTTTTAAATGTTATTTATTTATCTTTGATAATACCAACTTTGAATCACATGCCTCAATTTCATAAATGTAAGTTGTACTTAGAGTAGCTGCTTGTATGTGTACAATACAAGAAAACATTTTTTCCAACTTTCAGAAAAAAAAGTTTTGCATGAACAAAATATGTTAAACAAAAATGACACAATAAAGGAGACATATTTAGTATTGTACATGCAGATTTGTACATGCAGACTATTGAAGGTATATACATTTATATTGGCTGAAAGTGAATTGAGGGATTATATCCTTTCTCTTAAGTCAATGGAGTAATGCTGAAATGATAATGAATGATCTTGTTCTGTTATTTGTCCTGTAGCAGTTCGCATAATTTGTGGTCTAGTCTTTTATTAGAAAACTGTACGGGGGCGCACTGCCGTTCAGTCTGCTAATAATGAAGGCATGTATCGATATCTGTGTGTCCGTGAGAGGAACTGAGACAATGCACTATGTAAAATAATAAAAAGCTTTTCTGATGTAATTCTCGCAATACATTGCTGTTTTTTAAATGAGTGTGGTAAGGTGTTTCAATTTCTCTTTCTGGACTTCTTTTATTCCCCTGTTTAGCTAAATATTTTGTGACATTTATGATTAATACTCTCGATGCATTGAAACATAAAAAGTGTATGGCTAAAATAGAAAATTATCTAGAAATCTGTAGCAGCATGTTTAAGTGTAACTGCAGTGTAATATGTATTTCTCATGAGAATATTAGAAGATAATATTGTTTTGAGGTATAAATAAAGGCTAAATATAAAAGGACCCAGTAAAGAGCCTTGATTCACACCAAATGTTCAATTTAGTTTTAGCTAAATGCTGATTGCCGATAAAAGCAAAAGTATTTCAGATCAAATGTAGATATTTTAACTGCTTGAGAGGCCAAGTGCTTCAGGAGTTTGGCGCAATGTTGTGTTTATATAGCTGCATCCATATCCATTATCGTTTTGTCTTCAGAGTTATACTGACGTCATAAATTTCAGTTAAATACTTCGACAAAAGCACAAAAAAGTGAGTCAAAGTGTAATCAAGAGCGTATCAATTGTAATTCCACATTTCTGTCATATATTTATTATTTATAGAGCTGCTTTTGTATAAAGACACAAGTGAGATTTGATTTATTGTGTAGGCAGTCTTGTGTTTTAATGAAATCATATGTGTGATCTGAAAGAGGGTTGGGTCATGAGAACAGGGATTAACCGCACACTGAGGAAGTCTTCTAATATGAATGTTTGTTAAAGTAAAAAAGTATGTGTGTGAAGCCATAAATATGGGGTCGAGTTAAAACTCTGGGGTCTATTTTGCATGAATGGAAAATTCAAGTTAATAGACTGATTGGCTCATTGCCTTTAGGTTCTGTGTTGTTTTGCAAAACTTTTATTGCTTGGTTATTTGTCGCTATATGTGAACTGTTTTGAAAGTTTAAATGTTATTTGAATTCTAGATTTCATTTAGAACTTTTTTTCTGTTTTATTGTCCCTATGAATGGTAATAAGCATTCTGCGTATTTTATAATAGCTGAAAAGTCTGTTTTTGGTCTAACAGCGAGATTTCTTTAACCATTCTTTTAGTTGCATGTCAATGGAGTGCCTTGAAAAAACAGAATATGCACCTGGCATTCATTACAATCTCAATAAGTAAAGTGGCAGACATTTTATTGCCATGTGGACATATGGAGATTTCTCAAACTTACACCCGATCCCCTTCCACTACTGGTATGCCTGCCTGCCCAACGCTGCCACTAACGTTGATGCTGGACTAACAAACACTAGCGCTAAAGCAATATGGGTAAGAGCATATTGTTTTCTTCTGGGTATATGCGGTGAAAATGTGCAGATGAACTGCAGGCCGTGAAACATACAGCCCTTGTCTACCGTCGGGGCGATGGTACTGAAGTTAGTGTCCGCTTTTGGCAGAATTCTGCAAGGTTCAAAAGAAGACAAGAAAAGATGGTTCTGGGCTGGAAAATTGGGCTTTGCATCGGCTCCTTAAACATGTTGGACTTGAACCAGGAATGAGTAATGCAGTGGCCTGGGGTGTAGGATAAAAAAAATCCCCAACATTTTTTTTTTTTTTTTTTTAAACTACAGTTTTAAATTTTAAGTAAAATCCAAGTTTTGCAGAAGTTACAACTTGAAATGTTGTGCAGTTTTTCCAACTCTTTAATTACGATTTAATTCCTTGTACAAAAAAAATCTATTAAAGCTGTAAAAATAGGATTTAATCTATAATTATTAATAAATTATTCTTTAAATAATACATCTATTATTATACACAAAAAAATGTAAGAAAAAAAAATCTGTCAAGAAAAAAATGACAGAATTATTGTGAAGAAAAAAAAAAAGATTTGGCCTAGGGATGATGTTCTTATTTCCATTTGCATGAAATTGCTGAAATAAATTGCTTTGGTTGCTAAAATATATTCTCAGGATATATGGGAAGGATAAACATTGCATTTAAAACATTTAAACCTAGGGTTTAAAGTTTACAGTAAAATCTAAGTTGTGCAGAATTTACAGTTACAGCACCATTATTTCCACCACTTGTTAATTACAACTGAATTACTTATGAAAAGAAAATCTGTTAAATTTACTATTAATAATAATAACAATAACTTATTATTCTGCAAAGACATTTCTTAAAATGATTAGATACAAATGAACTGTAAAGCACTGTAATGCAGTAAAGCAGCTCTGGCTACTTTATTTTCGCCATTAATCACTTAAATGAGTTTGGATGCCGAAATATCTTCTAAAATCTAGAAGCAGTAGTTTTAAACAATACTGTGATGTTTGAGGTGCTTGTTTGTGGATAAGTTACTGTATGTAGAAATGTCATGTATGGTGTCATTGGAGGGGAACTGTTAATTGATGTCCCGGCACCTCCTGAAAGCCTTCCCCTCTCTTTATCACTGCTTCAGTTACCTTCTTCCTATTGCTCTGCACTTCAAACAGCCTAATCTGTGTACTGTACTGATCTCTCCAACACACACACACACACACACACACACACACACACACAGAAACTTACCCCTCACAGAAAGCTTTGTGCATTTTTAGATAAAAATAAATAAATAAATAAACATTTGGTATGTTTTTAAGCCTTTTGAAATATGAGGGCATAGGCAGTGTCCTCATAAACCATATTCACATTGTAATACCTCACAAATTTGTGTCCCCTTTTGGATGCCGAAATATCTTCTAAAATCTAGAAGCAGTAGTTTTAAACAATACTGTGATGTTTGAGGTGCTTGTTTGTGGATAAGTTACTGTATGTAGAAATGTCATGTATGGTGTCATTGGAGGGGAACTGTTAATTGATGTCCCGGCACCTCCTGAAAGCCTTCCCCTCTCTTTATCACTGCTTCAGTTACCTTCTTCCTATTGCTCTGCACTTCAAACAGCCTAATCTGTGTACTGTACTGATCTCTCCAACACACACACACACACACACACACACACACACACACACAGAAACTTACCCCTCACAGAAAGCTTTGTGCATTTTTAGATAAAAATAAATAAATAAATAAACATTTGGTATGTTTTTAAGCCTTTTGAAATATGGGGGCATAGGCAGTGTCCTCATAAACCATATTCACATTGTAATACCTCACAAATTTGTGTCCCCTTAAACCACTCAAACCAGTGCACACACACACACACACACCTGACATGTATGGACTCATGTGCATAAGGGCATGAGCGTGAAATGCTGGCTGACAGGTTTCACCCACTTTAAGTATAGGGTTTTGGAAATATATTGTCTCACAGAACAAAACATAATTGCTGTGCCACAGAGAGCAGGCTGTGCCAACAGACAACATTGATACAGTTCCCAGAACTAAATGTCTGCATTCAGGTTTATGATTAGTGCCAAAGGTCTTACAGATAGGCATGTCTACAAAAAAAAAAAAAAGATTACAATATATATATACATAACAATGTACACAGTGGACAATAAATATTTACAATTACACACATATAAATGTGCCAGATATATACTTTTATATATATATATATATTAGAAATAAATATATTTTAAAATATTAAACTAGAATAAAAAATGATAATGTATATTATATATAATATATGCTGTATATTAGCCTTTATCATGTGATGGTAAATGTCTCTCAGCCTATTACCACGCTGACAGATAGCCACCAATATCGCATATAGAGTCTAATCCAAATGTAAATACAAAGCGACGTCCCTTCAATCTCATTCCTCCTCTCCTATTTGACCTCTGATCTCTTGTACATATTCCTCTAAACGAGTCCCATCTTGCCATATTAACCGTTGCGAAACCCATACAGCAGCAGTGGCTATTAAGAGTCGATCACAATAGGTCAATGTCAACACAGCCTCTGAAGCCTGAGAGGAAGCGGGACATTCGGGGGCAAGAGGGAATTCACTTTCATTTCCAAATGCACTGCGGATACCATCACTGGGTTATTACGGGATTGAGGTGATCTGAAGGGCAAGGAAGTTGATAAGTTCTTCATCCAGAAAAGTCCATTACGTATATTCGGGAATTAAAAGCCCATCTGTCATCAAAGTCCAGATCTCATTTAATCCGTTTTAGAATGTTTTCAGCGTAATGGCGGGCAAAGTCATTCTTGCACCTTTGCGAAAAGCTCTCTTTAGTGTTTACTGCAATGCACCTTCCCACAAGTGCGTCTGGTTCGAATTAGAGCCATGCTACTTCTAACATGCTCCCCTATGGCTGTGCAGTGTGTGATCAAACCACCCATATTTCTCGGCTCAAGAGCTCAGGGGTAATGGGAACCAGAGTGGTTGGCCATGTTTTGTCAGAGCAGAAAGGCCCTAACGCTGTGCGTCTGACTGATGCACGCGTTCAGGAAGGAGAAATCCCGACATGACAAAACATCCACACACTTGATCATTGTTCTTTGTCTCCAAGTGTCGGATTGTTTTGGGGGCCTCATTAATCTTACTGTAGTTCGCTTCATAGCAAACACCTGGAGATGCTGAGCAACGTTTATGAACGCAGCACAAATGCAGATAATCATCGCGGATGCAGGAAACTACAAACTGCCAGAAATCCAGCTCAATAAATAAGCCACGGTCAGGAAGATATACTAAGTTAATCAAATCTCAAGCTAAAACACTAACTAAACCAATGCCTTAACATGTTTTGGCTGCTGGTTGATGTATTTTACCAGTTACCAGGTTTTCATATTTTCATTGCATTTAGATGTAGGGTAAAAAGTTTAGATAGAATAGAAGTCACAGATTTATTTATTATTATAATTTTTTTAATGTTTTTGAAAGAAGTTTCTTATGCTCTCCAAGGCTCTGTTTATTTGATCTAAAATACAGTAAAAAAGTAATATTATGAAATATTATTACAATTTAAAATCACTGTTTTCTATGTGAATACATTTTAAATATGAATATGTTTTATGTCTTTTATGTCATTTATTTTTTTGAGTTTTCAGAATTGTTTTAAAAGAAATTCATACTTTTATTCGGCAATGATGCATTAAATTGATCAAAGGTGAAAGTAAAGACACATATATATAT
>NW_015506549.1:484856-495641 GCF_001515645.1 Sinocyclocheilus grahami
ACAACTATGTTGGAGTGCAGCCTTCAACAATGCAAGCACTGAAAATACAATAAAATCCAAGCACAGTTTCCTTTTTTTTGTTTCAATTACTGCAGTCCAGCGTTTCTTATTTTATTTAAGATATATGTAATTTCCCATGGCAAACAAAATAATAATTAAATTATTAAATAATGATTAAAGGATGACAGCATTTTTAATCCTAAATATACAACTATGTTGGAGAGCAGCCTTCAACAATGCAAGCACTGAAAATACAATAAAATCCAAGCACAGTTTCCTTTTTTTTGTTTCAATTACTGCAGTCCAGCGTTTCTTATTTTATTTAAGATATATGTAATTTCCCATGGCAAACAAAATAATAATTAAATTATTAAATAATGATTAAAGGATGACAGCATTTTCATTAATTTTAACAGCTTAAGTTTTAGACTTGGGTAAAGTGATGAAATCCTTCGAAACAAGTTGTACGTGACAAGAATATGGCAGAAGAAATCACACAGACCAGAATCAGACTGTTATAATGCCAACTGTCATGTATTTAATACAATAAAATCAACCTATGGTTGAACTTAAAATGCTTTATGAACATACCCATGTCTCAGATTGATTATACATTAAATATTTATAGTTTTGGAACAAAAAACACCAAACCAGCACATTATCATTAACCTATTATCTTAAACACCACAATTTGCCTGAAAAATGATGTACCGCTCCATCCTGGATGTATATTTTGTGGGTAACGTACATACACATGTTAATGGCAGGCTTTTGGCTCTCATAGTCAGGGATTAGAATGGAAACTATGATTCATATCAGTTGTAGAATGTGTGGCCTGTAAATCTCACCGGACCGTGTTGTGACACACAACTCCAACCCAAGAAAAAGGGTGAGATTCCTGCAAGAGAGTGTAATGCACACGTACCCCCACCCATTTATACGCACACCCGCCCCGATGCTGCCAGGATGGCAATCAGAGAGCCGTTACAGGTGCTGGAAATGAGACTGACAGATAGCGATCCATCAAACGCCGAAGATTAACTGCTCGCAGCTGATGGAGAACTATGAAATAATAAATCTGATAGAAAACCGCCCTTAAGCAACATTTGTCAGTGCACAAGTCCGGAATTGCTGCGGAAAACAACTTCAATTAAAGTTTTATGTCACTACAGTTTGTTTCACCTCTGTGAAGTTCCAGACACATTTAAGGTTGCTTGGCGAATTTTCATGAGCGAATTGTAATCATTTCAATAGTAATCCACCTAACCGTATGGAAGTTTATTAAAAAAAGTAAATAAATAAAAATAAAAAAATAGTTTAACTTTATTGTTCATTCTGTTTGTCACAGAGCTGAAATATATGTTTGGCACTGGCATCGTACATATACCCATAAATATCATAATTTCGTAAGTCGTAATTATTTATTTTTTTGCTCAAAATTCTACGTGTACATGCGATCAGGTCAAGAGACTACAAATTTGTGGGGAAAAGAACTGTGAAACAGATTTTGGAGGGAAAAAAGTCAGAATTTCAAGATGTAAACTAGAAATTGCAATAAAAGTCAGAATTACGAAATATAAGCTCTCAATTGTGAGAAAAATATGAGAATTGTGAAAGGGAAATTCAGAATTCTAAGGAAAAAAACTGATAACTGCAAGATGTAAACATATAATTCTGAGTAAAAAGTTGCAATTGTGGGGGAAAAGTCAGAATTGCCAGAAATTAACTCAATTATGAGAAAAATTTCAGAATTTTGAGATGTAAACTTGAATTTGAGTAAAAAGTCGCAATTGCAAAAATAAAGCCAGAATTGCGAGATATAAACTGAATTTGTGAGAAAAAATATCATAATTGCTAAATACTAACTTTCAGTTATGTGAAAAAAAGACAGCTGCAAAATGTAAACTTTAAATTGCTAGAAAAGGTCAGAATTACAAGATGTAAACCCGCATTTGAGTAAAAAGTCGCAATTGTAAAAAATAGAATTGTGAGCTATAACCTTAATTTGCAAGAAAAATGTCAGAATTGCTAAATATAAACTTTCAGTTATTTGGATCAGGTCAAGAGACTACAAATTTGTGGGGAAAAGAACTGTGAAACAGATTTTGGAGGGAAAAAAGTCAGAATTTCAAGATGTAAACTAGAAATTGCAATAAAAGTCAGAATTACGAAATATAAGCTCTCAATTGTGAGAAAAATATGAGAATTGTGAAAGGGAAATTCAGAATTCTAAGGAAAAAAACTGATAACTGCAAGATGTAAACATATAATTCTGAGTAAAAAGTTGCAATTGTGGGGGAAAAGTCAGAATTGCCAGAAATTAACTCAATTATGAGAAAAATTTCAGAATTTTGAGATGTAAACTTGAATTTGAGTAAAAAGTCGCAATTGCAAAAATAAAGCCAGAATTGCGAGATATAAACTGAATTTGTGAGAAAAAATATCATAATTGCTAAATACTAACTTTCAGTTATGTGAAAAAAAGACAGCTGCAAAATGTAAACTTTAAATTGCTAGAAAAGGTCAGAATTACAAGATGTAAACCCGCAGTTGAGTAAAAAGTCGCAATTGTAAAAAATAGAATTGTGAGCTATAACCTTAATTTGCAAGAAAAATGTCAGAATTGCTAAATATAAACTTTCAGTTATTTGAAAAAAAAAGATATAATTTTGATAAGTAAACTAAATTACAAAAAAGTCGCAATTGCAAGAAAAAAGTCAGAATTGCGAGATATAAACTCAATTTGTGAGAGGAAAGTCAGAATTACAAGATGTAAACTTATATTTGAGTGCAAAGTCGCAATTGCAAGAAAAAAGTTAGAACTGCGAGATATAAACTCAATTTACGAAAAAAAGCCAGAATTGCGAGATATAAACTCAATTTGTGAGAGGAAAGTCAGAATTGCAAGATGTAAACTTGTATTTAAATAAAAAGTCACATTTGCAAGAAAAATGCCAGAATTGCAAGATATAAACTCAATTTGCAAGAAAAATTCAGAATTGCAAAATATAAACTTTTAGTTATGAGAACAATTGTGAGATGTAAACTCAAAATTGCATGAACAAGTCAGAATTATGATATGTAGAAAAAAGATGAGATTTGCAATATGCATTGTCATAATTGTAAAACATAACTTGTTTCTGAGGAAACAAGTCAAAATTGTGAGATATAAACTTTCATTTACTGTATGCGGAAAAAGACAGGATTGGGAGAAAAGGAAGAATTGCAAGATATAAACTAAAAATGTTAGAATTCTGAGATAATCACATTTCAATGAACATTCATGAATTACTGAGTCACTTTAATTATTATATATATTTTTTATTAATTTTGGGAATTTTGCATGAGTGTGAATTTTTTTCCAAATGCAGATTTCACAACGAGTTCAATTTGGTCACGCATATTCAAGCTGAGGTCAAATGGTTAAAAATGGGAATGTGTGTGGTCATTGAGAGAATGCAGGGAAAAGACGTCAGACTCACTTTTTGGCCATCGTGGCCCTTTTGTCTTCAGCCATCTACGCCGCTGTACCTTAGGGACGGTGTAGCGTTGCTGCAGTCTCACAATCGGCAGAACAAGGGTGTCTGGAGTTTCTCTTGGCTCCTATGCTGAAATGTAAACATGCAGGACGCCTGGCGTCACCAAGCGAGCACCTGGTATTTCAAAGTGGACCCTGGCTGTGACAGTGCGCAGGCGGGCTGGACTGCATTATATGTGCTTTTTCCCTTCCCCGGTGTTTTAAACATCACCTGGTACCTTGTTTAGTCTAAATTCTCTGTAATATACACCACTAGATTGCCACAGACTTCCTGGAATCGGTCTCAGGACAGATGCTGTCCCTGTCGCCTCAAAGAGGACAGGCTTGTAATCAGAAATGTCAAGCTCATTAATACTGAGCACATCTCTTAGATTTTTTTTGGTAACACTTTCATTAATAAATCATTAACAAACATTATATAATGCTCAACAGATCATTAGTTAATATATATTCACATGATCATGCACTTTTCGAAAATCTTCTAATGATTTTAACATGTACAGTGATTAAAAGCTTTTGTTAATTGTGCAACACTTTTGCTGCTATTGAGGTGTGATACGGTTAAGGTTAGGGACAGGTTTGATGGTATGGGTGGGTTTACGGGTTGGTTAAAGGGGTGGTTCACTGGGTTTTTTCTAGGCTTGATTGTGTTTATGGGGTGCAGTCTAACATGTGTTAACGCTTCGTTTTTTATTTTGAATTTTTCACATAATTTACCTTTATTCCACACCTCTCTGTCCCTTCTCTGAGAAACGGGCTGATCATTTCATTCTTTTATGAAGCCCCTCCCTCAGAAATAGCCAATGGGCTCTGATTGGTTAGCTAGCCCAGTGTGTTGTGATTGGCTCAACCGCCTCTAGCGCGCATCTAAGCGTCCCGCCCCTCACCTCAGCGGCATGTGCTACGGTTATATTGTAAACAAAGGCATCGTTAATATCGCTTATCAGTTTGAGCCTGATTGAGAAGCATGCAGAGGATATTATTGAAGAGAATCGTGCAGAACCTGTGCACGAGGAACAGTATTAAGAACTGCTGCTTTAGAACATTGATTTTGAAACTTGTGAATCCATTAGAATCGTTAGAAGACAGAATTCATATATGAATAGATTTTTACGTGCACCTCTAGTTTTCTCTTCCTCTTCTCTAAAGGAGCGCAGCATGGTCTCGCCCCCTTTGCTGCCTTTTCCCGAGGGTGGGGTTTATCAGGGTTTGTGATGTCCCTACCAGCCGTTTTTGTAGGCATTAAACTGCCAGAATTTTAAAAGACGATATCTCCATTTGCATTGAACGTTCAGCTACTTAACTTTGAAGATATTGTTTATGCTCAAAAAGCAACATTAGACACAAACTAACATTAAAAAAGTGAAATCGCAATGAACCACCCCTTTAAGTGATCAGAAGTGTACAGGGGTCAATTTGATTACTATTAGGGAACACAGTTTAATCTGTTTAAATTACATTGTTTTTGATAAATGAACAAGTATATATTTTAGCAAGCATTTACCTAAACTTAAACCACCCTTTACACAAATGTTGTTACAGAAGCTAAAGGTCCAATGTCCATAAAGGCACTAAATGATTAGTAAACATTTATAAACATTTACAAATGACGAATAGTTTCCACTTTAGATTGGGTACTGCAAAAACTTGAACAAATGAATAATACATGATTTGTAATGCTGTGTAAATTATATAAGTCTATACAACAAACGGAGACAAAATATATGACCTTAACAGACTGTGATTATGAGTTAATGAATATGTTAACATGAACAGTTTGTGAAGAGCTTAAAATGACTAATTAAGCTAATTGTTTTCCCACAATATTTTTAGATGTAAAAAAGAGCATTATAATATATGAAATGAAGTTTAATGACATTTGTTAGCATTCAAAAGTACATTAACAAATAAGCTTTTAATCATTGTATAATTTCGGAATGTAATTTTAAAAAGTGCATGATCGTATGAATTGAAAGTATAATGACATTTGTAAACATGAACTAATGATGCATTAAGCATTATATAATGTTTGTTAATGGTTTATTAATGAAGCTTTTAACCATTGTAAACCATCTGTCAAAATCATTTGAAGATTTTTAAAAAGTGCATGATCTTATGAATTGAAAGTAATGACATTTGTTAGCATTTCAATTTACATGAAATAATGATCTGTTAATCTTTTGGTAATGTGTAATAAGTACATTATTAAACGTTAACAAGCACATTCTCTCATATTTCTAGCTATGTGACTATAGATTAATTCATGATCTGTTAAGCATTATATGATGTTTGTTAATGATTTATTAATGAAAGTTATTATAAAGTGTTACCTTTTTTGAATGAACGAATGAGTGAATGAATGAATGAATTTGTGGCATTCGAAATTCACTTCGAAATATGCTATATATATGTTATATAAATGTTATGTACAGTATATATATATATATATATAATTTACCAATTTATTTTAATATATTTATAAAAATATTTATATAAAATATTTTTACCTACATACATTTTTACTAATATATTTATCATTATTTAACAAATATATTAAAGTTTTTGAATAATATAGTGCTGTCAAACGATTAATCACACCCAAAGTAAAAACATTTTGTTTGCATAATATATGTGTGGTCTGTGTATATTTATGACTTATACAGTATATATATATATATTTATATATATATATATAACATATTTTTCTGAAATATATACATGCATGTGTGTGTATTTATAGATACATAATATACACAGTACACACATATATTATGTAAACAAAAAACTTTTATTTTGGATGTGATTAATCGCGTTTTTGAAATAATAAATGTACTAAATAAATGTACAATTTATTTTATAATAATTGTATTTATTTTATTTTGTTATTTTAATACATTTATATCCTTTCTTACTTTTCTTATTTCACATCAT
Organism: Sinocyclocheilus grahami; assembly: GCF_001515645.1. NCBI lineage: Eukaryota > Metazoa > Chordata > Actinopteri > Cypriniformes > Cyprinidae > Sinocyclocheilus > Sinocyclocheilus grahami. Next base: position 491,326 of record NW_015506549.1, read on the forward strand.
ACACCAAGTTAGCTAAGACTGTCACAAATGGCATCATTTATTCTACCAAGGACATGTATGAAGCAACTCAAGAAAGGCAATTAAAAATTAAACTTGACCTGCAATATTTTACAGTGTCAGACAGAAAGAGGAAATAGGATGCCCTCAAATAAAATTTTATTTGTCAAAATTTACATCATCCTCCCTGAAGATTGGGTATATTTGTTGCCTGAATTAAGCTGGTACACTTTTGGCCCGGTTCAGCCGTATGATGTCACATGACAGATTGAACAGTTCAGTGTTTGGCATTCCTCACTGTTGACACGCAGCACGTAAATACTGGGTTTCTTTCAGCGCCACTCTGACACTTTCCACGCCCACCAACAGCTAAATAAGCCCGAGCTGAAGCCAACCTCTCCACCGCGACTTTATACAAGCCCTTCTATCTTTCTAATGCCTAAACATGCAGAGTTAGTTATTCATGAGAGTGTCTGAGTGCTGCCAACATATCAGTCCTGAATTCCAATCTATTTTTCTTCACTTGAATACTGCCATTGTGTTCTGTTGTACACCTATTCAGCCAAGCGCTGGCTGCCCAACTGTTGTCACCACGATTTTAAAAAGTAGACAGGAAACAGTAAGTATTGGCAATTCAAGTACCTATTTTATATTACGATTAACTTCATTTTGTGCAGCATTAATGAAGAATCAATGGGAGCAAACTGCATGCCATTTGTAAATGCAAATTAGGTACTGTTGTATAAAACAACCAGGAACAGTGGAAAAACTTCACTAATTTGCATATGTGAGGCACATACACAACATATGTTGTGTATGTGCCTCCTCTATCTTGGCACAGATGTTTGTTTGAAATGTTTGTTTTCTAATAGTCTCTGTCTGGGTGGGTTTTACACACACACAAAAAAACAGAAGCCAGTTGCAGTGTGAACCCATTTTGTGGACAAAAAGGCATTTCGCAATCCAGAGAAGCCCTTTAGTGGATGAAATACATATCTATGAAAAAAATTAAAAAAAATTTAAAAAAAAAAAAAAAAAAAAAAATATATATATATATATATATATATATATATATAAGCTGATTCAAAATGTTAATGACTACTATCATAGTGTATTAATGATACTAAACTAACACTGGTATGAAATGCATTAAAGTGTAACACAGGTATTAAGATATAGAATAGAAACAGATTAAAAAAATTGCATAAATGCTATACTAAAAATGTGTTATTATTTGAAACAATATTATCGTTAAAAACTATTCATCTTGCACGCCAAATTAAAGTCATTTGGTGCAACCCACAAAGTCAAGTGATCCAAACAAAATGCAGAAAACACAACACAATAAATTATATCATAGTGAGGACCTATTTATGACTAGTCAAAGTTACAAAAATTTTAACTGGAATTAAAATGAAAACTGAAAGTTTACAGAGGCTACTCTTTATTTCAAGGTGTCATTGTTAAAATGTAATTATATATTTAAGTACTTGAGTAATGTTAATTAACTACATGTACTTACTTTATGGTTAGGTTTTGGAAAAGGGTTTGGATTAGGGTTAATTGCATGTAATTATGCATAATTCATTGTTCTTATAATAGTAAGTACATGTAATATGTGTAACAAGGACACCTTAAAATAAAGTGTTACCAAAACATATTAATATTATAAAATATTAATAAATACTATAACAGCGGATTAATGATCCTTAAATAACACTGGTATGAAATGGACAGCGTAACTTCATTTAATGTCATGTAATTCATTCAATTTACAAGATTAGCCAGGTTACATAACAGCCACACAGTTACATGGAAATATAAAAAAAAACTTTTTAAAAAATTTAAAGAAAGAAAGAAAGAAATCTGCAGAAATAGTGACACCAAATGAATTGTGAAAATAAATAATTTAGAATGTCTTTAGAATTTAGAATGTCTTTATTGTCATTGTACAAGTGTACAACAATTTTTTTGGGCTCCCAGTACAAAAATTTATGTGCACACACACATCAAAACAGTGCAGTAAGTAAAGAATATGTACGGCAAATAGTGCAAAACTAGGCATGTACAACAAATATGAACAAATGGCAGGGTAAAGTGCAGTAGGCAGACATGAGATTAAGGCAGAAATTAAACATTAATAAATTAATAAATATTGAAATTTCCACACAGGTTCCTGGATCACCCCTGTCTGTCATTGGTCAGACAAACAGACAGTCCCATTCCAGACTCACGACATTGGCTGAGCCAGTGTTGCTATGCTGGACTGATTGGTGTGCTCAAACAAACAAAACGATTCTGACAGCACCACAGAAACACAAGGGAAAACAAGTTTTCTCTCCATATTAAGTTGGGATAGAAGTTACACACAAAAATGTACCACCCTCCCTCTTAACGACTTTTCTTCTTTGAATTTAAATGTGTACTTGTGAGAAAAGTTTAGGAGAAGACAAGCTTGAACAGTTTGGAGTTATCAAGGTCACTGTTCCTCCCTCACTGTGTCTATTTTCATTTGATCAAATTAGAAAAGGACAACCCCGTCCTCTGCGCTGGGGGCAAAGGTGTATCTGTATTAAAACACACAGCAAATTGAATTCACAGTTGATAAAACAAATAGATTTTTTCATATTGAGTGAACTCAAATGAAACGAGATGGCCAGCTCGGGGCAAGAATCTGTCCCATCTTTTAACACTGTGCTCAGTGAGATAATTAATGAATGTTTAGAACACGATCTTTGAAAGAGAAATGCTTTAAAACCTCTCACCCCCGCAGGGCCAGATCCTTACCTATTACACACCAATAAGAAGCTATTTTACATCAGAATGAATCGCAGCGTTAGGCTGAAATGACCCAGTAAAAATAAATATCCGAGCATTGGCCTGTTAAACTCAGAAATTTATCGCGTATCAAACGGCAGTCTACATTAAAGAGACTTTGAGCTATTTTCTACCCATTTCCAGGGAACTAAATATATTGAAATATTTCCAGTAGTCTGCAACCCTTATTACTGTAGCTGATTAACTAAAAAACTGTAAAGTAGCTGAAAAATGCTGTTCTGACTTTTTGGAATCAAAATGGAATAAGATATATTTTTGGAATCAACATTTTGGAATCAAGATGGAATAAGATATATTTTTGGAATAAATTTTTTGGAATCAAGGTCAAGTTTCTTTTCAAATAAATATAAATATTTAATTATTCAAATAAACAAGGTCCACTAGCCAAATGTTCTACTTTCTGAAACAATCATCATTTATTACATTTGGATGAACAGAAATGCCTGCATTCTCCACCACTGATTTCCGCCTTTTATCATATTCTAGATTTACCCACTTCTAAACAACAAGTTAAAGCAAAACAAACATTGATTGGCTGCTTTACATGTCAATCAAGCCACCTCTTTCTGTGGGCGGATCTTATGCTGATCGAAAGTCTATTACATTTTAGGCTGTTAATTCATAAATGTATGCTTTTCTATCCTACAATTGACTTCTATCTTTTTAAGGTCCATTAATAAACCATACTTTCTCATGTTGCTCTAACTGACCTCAGATTTAACGTTCAAATCAACAAGCTGCTCCAAGTCACCCAGAAAGCAGCTTGGCTCTTAACTAAGTGCCCTACGGCCGGGCACTCGTCCTGTTCAGGGATGTCATGGTTTTGATTCCATGGCAGGATGGGCACCAGATAAACCTTCAGGCTTCACTCGGGGGAGGAACACCCCACATGGTGGGTGTGGGCAAACACACTGACGCGTCTCCCGCCATCAGCCAGATGGAGGTCTCTGTCGGAATTTCACACCCTATTGACAGTGTCTTTCTGTCTTTTCTCTTGTCTGTTTGTACTTCTGTCTTCTCAGTTCTGACTAATTGGAAAAATAGGTCTATACTCATTGCTAAATCTGCTGTTTTGAGTGGATTTCTTTGTATTTACGGTTTAGATGAAGATGAGATGATGAAAACAAGAAAATACTGGTGTATGGCTGTGGTTATTACAGCAGATTCAGGTACCATCTAAGTCGGCGAGTGGATCTCCAATCAGTTTTTAACTATAGAATTTTTTTGTAAAGCTTGATGAGATGCAAATTTTTTGTCCCATCTATTAATTTATTTAAAAAAACATACAACATACATTTCATGCATGCATTGACTTGGATACATCTCTTCTGTGATTAGCAGTTTTTTCTGTATTAAAATACAAAATAAAGTCGAGCAATAAAAATAATGAGCAATATCACTCGAGTACGAGTGAGAGCGATACTGGCTCTATATCAGCATGGCTGTGATTAGGCCAGAGGCACGAGGCCGCAGGCCGAGTG
>NW_015506549.1:496611-506611 GCF_001515645.1 Sinocyclocheilus grahami
GCTGTGATTAGGCCAGAGGCACGAGGCCGCAGGCCGAGTGCCGGAGGCAATCACAGTCGCTGATATAGAGCCGGTATTGCTCGAGCACGAGAGTGATATTGCGTTTATACAACAGTTAGACGGAACATGTGTGTAATTAAACAGGAAACAACGGAGTACCTAATAAAACCCTCTTTTAACATACGTCACTTTTAGAATTTGTATCAAGGGCATGTGCTGCTTCAGTTAGGTTATTAGTGAGAAATAATGAGGTTATAAGAGAGAAACAATGTGGCAAGACGTGCATCCAAATGAGAGAAAGAGAGAGAGTGCGAAGCTACACATTTCTTCTTATATTAACTAACATACTCTACGATTAGCTCAGTGAATAATTACAAAAAAACATAGACCCGGCTAGAACAAGCGGAGTGATACAAAATTGTGAAAGGGCTTTCCTGTAGCGATACCAGTACAATATCTCACGGTTCTCAACCAATCAGATTTGAGAACCAGAACGAACTGTTGTATAAATATAACTATATATATATAGGGTATAACTTTGGTTTGAGAAGTGGGGGGGGGGGCACAAAATGGGGGAAAATGTTTTTGATTTGAATCTCATTTCCTGCATGTACATACATTTAGGGACTATGGGGATACAAAATCCAGGAAAAAAAATAATTAAGTTGATTAATGATCAGTTCTGCCAAAAATAATAGTAGGCTACTAAACTATGTATAAGAAAAAGATGTCTTACTTTCTTTATTGTTTAATAGGGGCCGATCGCCAAGACTTGAAAGAATCCTTTTATAAAGTCGAAAATGTTCACCATTAATGTTTTGAAAAATGTTTTTCAAAATTTTAAATAATGTGAGACTCAATTTCCACTGTTAAACAAATGTTTATTTCAAACTAACCGCTGTACCTTTTTAGAGTGGATTACCCCCTGAGGCATTTCTGCGTACCCCCTCTCTTCCACTTAGACTGCACCTTTTCCATTAAAGGACAATATTTGCCCCCTAAATTGACTTTCCAATGCATGTTTTATCTTTATAAATAAAATATTAATGTTTAAAAAAAAATGTAAAGATTAATATGCAATGATGATAAAAAAGTGAAAAGTGATTCTTTTAAATACTAAAACCGCCAGTAGGTGGTGGCAAGTCACTGTCTTAATGCATGAGTCATCGAGTCATTTGTTCATTCAGTAACTAATGACTTTTGCGAACGATTCGTTCACGAAACACCGCAAAATTCAGCATTTTGTTCGCGTACCCAAGTTTGGGAACTACAGTTCTATATTAAATATTTAGCTACAACAGTCTGTTACCTAGCAACAGTGTATGTTAACGTTAGCTCAGTAAATCCATTACTTCAGTAACTTACTTGTGCCCTCTAGAATTTGTGTTCTGTACGTGAAAGACACATTATTGTGCCATCCCAAAGAGGCACAAAATCACTTTCACAAACTTTTAAATTAAATGTTCCCTCCTGGTGGAATGACCTGCCCCAGTAGCTGAGTCCTTAGCCATCTTCAAGAATCGTCTAAAAACACATCTCTTCCATCTTTATTTGACCCTCTAACTCTAGCACTCTCCATTCATTTTCTAACTGCTTGTTTTCTTAAAGAAAAGGTCTCTAACACTAGCTTTCTCATTTCTTCTTCTTCCTAAATATATGAGACACTTTTATCCAAAGCAACTTACAAATGATGACAATAGAAGCAATCAAAACCAACAAAAGAGCAATAATATATATAATATATACATAACAAAAAAAGTGCTTATTTACTACTAAATTAGTACTTAACAATTCTAAATATTCATTCATATTTAAATATCTATGATTATTAATAACTATAAATTTTGCCCGTCAGGTCAAAACCATGTGGTGCAACCAATATGCAGAATAAAAAATTTTTTTTGTAGGAAATAAAAATTACAACAGCACTAATTTACTACTAAATTAGTACTTAACACTTCTAAATATTCATTAATATTTAAATATCTATGATTATTAATAACTATAAATTTTTCCGCCAGATAAAAGTCATGGGGTGCAACCCACAAAGAAATGTGATCCAATCAACATGTATAATAATAACAATGACTTTTTATGAAATTTTTTTCTTCTTTATAAACTTTTTTTACCAGTCAAGGATAGGCCAAGTTGAATATGTCATGTGGTGCAACTCCCTCCAAAAAACTTAACATTTATGAATTAATAATATTTATAGTGTATACACTAAATATGTTCAAGATGCAAGATGTCCTTTTTACTTCATAGTTACACTACATGACATATTGAAACTCTTTTTTTTCTAAACTATTCTTAAGAATACTATACTGTAAACTTATTTTTTTTTCTAAATAAAACCAACACAAATATAAAGACAACAATGTTAAGTACTCAACTCATGCGTTTTACACTAGATGTGTAATATATATATATATATATATATATATATGTATATAAATCAGTGGCACTAAAATTACACCCTACAGCCTTAAAAAGACACATAATGGTCCAGTTGGTAAATGACATCACAGTAAGACTCATTGCTGTTTTTTTTCTTTGTTGTGGACGCTCTTATTTGTCATTGGCCAATCAAAGCTCAACCTAATACACAGACATTCTCCAATCTTCCAGGGCGGCCAACCAGTAAAACCCATGTCTGAAGCATGACTGGGTGGGCGGCATGATGAGATGAAATCGGTGGAGAGGATCTGAGTTAATTAGCTTAATCAGATCGGTTAGAGGGGGAGGGGCCGTAAGGTGCATTGGGTGTCCCGTCCTTCAGCTCTGAGATCATCAGATGCCCATGGTGTTAATCCCCCAAATTGAAAGGTGCCCGCTCATAGGGGTTAAAATGGCATCCGCATACGATCCTCAGGACGAGACAGTGAAATTGAATTTTGGTGCCAAGACTTCCTACGCCCATTGCTGATTGAATTTGCGCCCACAAATGCGATCTGGCGTAACTGGCAGGAGGAGGAAACACAGTGATGCTTCCGAATTTCCACTTCTGCATTCGTAATTACGAGATTGTTGCGTGCTTTGTGCTTTGTTGTTGGAAAGAATAGGAACCATGCACTGTAAAAAAAAATCTGTAGTTTTTACAAAATAATTTTGGCAGCTGTGGTTGCCAGAATAATTTTGTAAAAAATACAGAAAAACTGTAAACACATTTGCGTCCAAAAACTGTCAATTTTACAGTATAAAGCTGTAATTTACAAACAAGAAAATTTGAATGTAAACCAGTAAATTCAACAATGCACACTGCTATTAAAATCGGTTTTGTACCTTTAACTGACAACCACCATAATAATGCAGGTGGTAAAAGAGAAAGCCACATGAAGAATTAAAGCTCATCACAAGTAGCTTCGCCACAAGCAGAAGTATATACTAATATATAGAAGGCGCACAGAGTCATTCATGCAAACACAAAACTCCATCATGGTAACACACATGATGCTTAAATAATGCATTAAACTTTCATTAAACAACAGAAGATGTAACATAAAGCCCAAATATACATAACTAACAAAAACTATTAAAAAAACATGATTATTTAAACTAAATACTTTCAAATGTGAAGTGTCATGCAGGGAATTCTGTGAATATCAGTTTACAGTTTTTGACTGTAAATTATACATTGATTTGTTATTTTTACTTTTAAAAACTGATACTTTTAAAATTAACAGCATTTTACAGTTTTTCCCTGTATATAGCACTGTTAACTTACTGTTTTAACCTTTTAAGTTTTTTTCCGTAGCGTTTTTACAAAATTTTACAGTTAAAATTACACTTATTTTTTACAGTGTGGAGGACACCAGGTTCAATCTTGCCTATTTCTTGGCAAAATCTTTTTAAAGCCAAAATGTATTTAGTCAGTATCCAATTTTGAATAAAATGTAGCATATCTCATTAATTGACAACCATATAAACATTACATGTGCTATTGTCAAGAGGGTCTGGCTGCAGACTTGCACTTGCACTCTCAGACTTGCACTCTCAGACACTCGCGCTTCCGCAAGTGACGTCACATTTTTAATCTCTCATCATCTTACAACAGTAGCCAGGTGGTGAAGACAAGAACAAAGAAACTAAATTACAATGTCACTTGCAACCGTCACTTGCACTCTCCGCTACCTGCGACGTCACTTGCAATCGACACAAATAGTGCGTGTTGCCAATGGAGACAAGGTGCTGTGGTGGTGATTAAACGATTAAAGCTAATTTAGTACTACAGCGTACAGGGTCCTGCAAGACCCACAAATCCGTGGCCACAGAACAGCAGAATATGAACACAATGCGCAAAGTCTCTCGTTAAGTATTAAGATACATTAAGCAATTAAAAGATCAAATTCGATATATAGTTATTATGTATTGTACTACAAGGCAAGCAGATGTCCATGAACACAATGCACAAACTTTCACTTGTCCACCCATACAGCAAAATGCTTAATGTGGCATAATAATGCACTAAGATGATAAAGACAGTTCAGTAGCCTATAAGTCTTATTGTTGATGTAAAGTATATACAGACCAGCAGATATGAACCTGCATTATGAAATGCATTAAGTGATATTAAAAGGATCAACTCCGTACAGGCAAGCAGAAGAGCCCAGAACGCAATGCGTGAAATTGCACGTTAAACATTTTCCTCCCATGGAAAATCATTATAAATAAAACACGTAATGTAGCTTAATGAACAAAGACAATGACATAAAAGGCCTGTAGACAGTTTATTCTATATGGAAAAACACAACGCGAAACTATGCGTGTTGTGCTTATTCTGGGCTCACCTGCTTGCCTTTACATATTAGTTTTGTATGTTTTAATAATGAAGAGGAGCGTACTGAGTTTGGTCTTAGTCCATTATGCCACATTATGCCATGTTTTGTGGTATGGGAGGAAAACACTATATGCATATTAATTATATGAATAAACTGTATATTGATACTGTAAATCTTAATATATTAAGCCATATTAAGTGTTCATGGTTTTCTACTGGAGGAAAACGCTTAACGAGAGACTTTGCACATTGCATTCATATTCTGCTGTTTTGCGGCCATGGATTTGCGGGTCTTGTCTTTTTCTTGCAGGACCCTGTATGATGTAGTACTGTACTAAATTAGTTTTACGGAGTGTCTTTTTACACTAAGTGCAAATAGCCCGCCTTTTTGGCAGAAACTATTTACACTAGCTCCACCCACAAATGTGTAATAGGGAAGGTCAACACTTTAAAAGACGGCCGACAATCATCAGTTTCAGTTGCGTAGACGGTAAAGTGCAAAGTACTGTAGTCTTTTAGACGCAATCGACCCGGGTTCGAAATACTGAGGTGCAGATAATTGCCACTATTTTCAATAATAAATAGCAGAGAATCATGCTATTTTAACATAGTGTAAATAGAATATATCGCTATCTGCACTTGTAAATAGCATATTGTTAAAAATACTGCTATTTTCAGTGTAAATAGAATCCATTCATTGTAAATAGCATCTATGGCTAAGAAAATATGCTATATGCACTTAGTGTAAATAGCCTCTATCGCTATTTACACTTAGTGCAAATAGCCGCTGCCTTAGTTTTAATCGTTTAATCACTACCACAGCGTCTTGTCTCCATTGGCAACACGCACGATTTGTGTTGATCGCAAGTAACATCGCAGGTAGCGGAGAGTGCATGTGACGATTGCAAGTGACATTGTAATTTAGTTTCTTTATTCTTGTCTTCACCACCTGGCTACGGTTGAAAACTGTTGAGAGATTCAAACCAGAAATAATCAATAAATACAACAAAATAAAAAAGACTGCAAGTGACGTCACTTGCGGAAGCGCAAGTGTCTGAGAGTGCAAGTCTGAGAGTGCAAGTGCAAGTCTGCAGCCAGACCCTTCTCGCTATTGCAGCTATACTCTCACTGCAATATAGTCAGCTTGCTGATTATTCTGGAATTTCAGGCAAACAAATACTGTTTCTGCTGTGTTAAATACATTACTGTAACTGCAAGAGAAAGCAATCTAGATGATGCTGTGAGAAAAATTACAAAAAACTTAAAACCAGTCAGCTCATTCAGCTCAGAAACGCAGGAATTAAAATGATCTTAGTTTCCCAATCATATACATGATTTGAAAGGCCGTTCATGTCCAATTTCTGACTAAGAAACTTGTATTTACAATCATTCTGATGAAACTTATCTGGATTCACAAAAAAGCTAAAGTTAGCTTAGTAAATGATTGAGGGTTATCTTGAAGTTGATGTAATAATCTTCTGAAATACCCTTTTTGCGATTTTATCAGACATGATGGAATGTTTTGAAGCGAGACAAACCAACTAATACCACAAAACATCCCAAAATTCATCAAATCCATTGCTAAAACATATTGATGTTTGTACTGTTGTTGTCCCACTAAAATGATGTCACTTCCTGGAGGATGATGTCACTGAGGAACTAGCGTTTGCCAATTAAAGAAATATAACAAGATAGAAAGGTATTTAAATATTGATTACTACAACTACATTGTATTTCCAGAAAACATGTTTTATTTGAAACATTTAATGAGATAAAGGGGGAAAATTTAAATAATGTAGAAAAAAGAAAAGAAACCTGTTAATATCCAGTTTTTCATTGAATGACAGCAACTCAATTTATAGTAGTGAAAATATTTTTAATTCCCTGTAATACTTACTTTTTCCGTTAAGAAAACTTAACAGATCTAATGTATTAACATATATTATGGGGCATGAAAAATACAATAATATTATATAACTTGAATTCAAAAGTACTCTTTTTGATATTCTGGTCTATAGATGTGTGTCCCTCTTTCAAGGTAAGTCTATGTTGTTGTTTTTTTTATTATCGATGACCAGGTGAAAATCTGTGATTCTTCAATTCTAATGAGATTGAAGCCAGATATGTCAGACGTTAACGTCACAAATAAAGAAATCAATTCTGATTATTTCTCTGGTATTTCTTTGGTAGTTGGTGGAGGCACCTTCCAGCAGCTAGAAGATCAGGTGGTCTGTTTCAACTCTCACACAAAAAAAAGTTTCAAGCAAATCTGGCCTAATTCCATACGTGTTATTGCACTCTAATCCTAATGCTATTCCCAGATCACATCTCCAGAGTACGAAGAAAGGGTTTATTCTGATGGCCTGCCATTTTGTCTGTAAGTAATTGTAGCAGCACCTTGGGGGGATTCCATTAAAACACTATTATACACCACTGTGCGTTAAAACCATTACCTGCAGTTCAGAGTCAAGCTAATCAACACACAATCTTTCTGATGTGTATGCAGCCACTGAATTGCTATTATAATATCCTTCTGACTTAACTTTGAGAAATCACACCCACTAATTTGATAGACCTCACTCAAGCTCAGAGTTTCAACCAAATGCAATAAGCCTTTGCATATTGAAACACATACTTCATGCCATCATTGTTCCTCAAAAGATGATTTACGCAGACTGGAATTAAAGACGAAATTATGTTCTTGTCTTCAAGGCAGCATTTGCATATCAATCATGAATATGCAGCTACATGCACACACAGTACAACATTTCACTGTTCTGTATTCTTCAGTTTACTTAGAACCCACTTAAAAACAAGTGTGTTTTAAACATTTAAAGGATTGTTCACCCACTTAGCTGAAAATGTGCTCATCCTCAGGTCATCCAAGATGTAGATGAGTTTGTTTCTTCATCAGATTTGGAGAAATGTAGCATTGCATCACTTGCTCTCCAATGGATGCTCTGTAGTGAATGGGTGCCGTCAGAATGAGAGTCCAAACAGCTGATAAAAACATCAAAATAATCCACAAGTAATCCACACCACTCCTCTCCAGCAGTTAGTGTCTTGAGAAAACAATAGAAGATGTTTTAAAAATACATTTTTAACTTCAAACTGTTGCTTCTTGCTAAAATACAAGTCCATAATCCATAACAACACTTCCTCCAGTTAAAAAGTGTATCTCCTTTTGTCTCTCACATCAAAATCCATCTACATATTTGTTTAGAACGTTTTTGGACTTTAAGCAGTGCTTGATCAGTGCATATTTCTCTCCTGTTTCAGACGAGATGAATTTTCAAGGTTAGAAATAAAAAATGTCTTAATGGTGGATTTGTTTCTTACAAACATGCCACTTTTCACTTGAGATGTTAATTGGAGGACTGGAGTGGTGTGGATTACTTGTAGATTATTGTGATGTTTTTATCAGCTGTTTGGACTCTCATTCTGATGGCACCCATTCACTGCAGAGGATCCAAGTGATGCAATGCTACATTTGTCCAAATCTGATGAAGAAACAAACTCATCTACATCTTGGATGGCATGAGGGTGAATAAATGTTCAGCACATTTTAATTTCTTAAATAAATGAGTTGTTTTTGTCCACTTCAGCTATACACACTACAATCCTCTTTTTTCTTTTTTTTTGATGATGATGTACATGGTCATATAAGCTCATATAACTTATAACATTTGATACAGGACTTCTTTTTCCCCATGCACACAAGTAAGTAGGTCCATTAAGAGGTCACTTTCCTCTTCAAATTGAATTTTTATTCAGGCTATTATTTATAAACCAAACAACACACATGCTGAGTTTTAAATACATAAAACTGAAACAATGAAGCCGCTTGAGGATACCTTTCTGATAATACTGAGGTTTGAAATTAAATGTGGGCTCTTGTAAGATTGCGATGTACTTTATCTTGTTAAAACACTGGAAAGACTGCCAGTTCCTGCCCTGAAACATGCCTTCCATACAGTAAAAACAGCAGGAGATGGGTTACAAAACTTAACTCGAATAAGCACTTGTCCCATAACCTTGACCTGAAAATGCAAATAAACAATGCAGTAAAATCTTACATAATTACTATACTGATATATATATATATATATGTATATAAAAAAAACTAATTTGAATGATTTCAATCTCTTGAAATGTTCAGAATGTGTCTGACAAAGCATCAAGTTTAGATATGTAATTAGGTTAAATTAAAGTGTTCAAATTCTAGGTGATGTCATAAATAGAATGATTAGAAGCAATATGTGCGATATGGCTCTTTTTTCAAATATTTCATTTCGAAGCGAAGCTGAAGAGCAACAGAAATAGCTCTAATCACTTGAGGCCTCTGGTTTGAAGTGTTCTGCCTCTTCAAACTCTTCCACATAATGCTTTTAGAAAAATGTGAACTATTAATTGCAAGTGAACAATCAACGTGGCCTAATTACGACACATTTTGCAACAAAACTTTTCAAACCAACAAAACGCATAGTGCTAAGATCTTGTAGGACTTCCTCATCCAAACTGTAGTTTTATTATGTTGTCCTTCATAACTTATAGAAATCTACTTTAGTATAACAAACAAACACTAAAAAGTTTAGGGTTGGCAAGATTTTTTAAAATGTTATTAAAAGCATTGTCTTATTCAGCAAGGACGCATTAAATGGATCAAAAAGTAAAAGTAAAAAAATGTAATATTGTGAAATATTATTACAGTTTAAAATAACTGTTTTCTATGTGAATATATGTTAAAATATAATTTATTCCTGTGATCAAAACTGAATTTTCAGCATCAGTTTCCATGTGCATTTAAGCCCTGTGTTTCCTGTGTGCTGTCTTGAATGTCGATCCCGATTTGATATAAATATATACTGATGAGCTGATGACTCACAAATAGTCATCATCCTTCATATATTAATGAAATAATTTGTTACATACTAATTTATACAATTTTATAACTAGAATTAAATAATTTTGTCATTTTTCATAGTTTAAATTCAAAGGCCCCAAAACTTGTAACACAAAAAAATAACTTGTCTGTGATTGAAGAAATTAGGTATGTCACGATAGTCTCCCAAACTGTTAATATACATAACAGAACAGCTTGTTTTTATATGATATTCATATTATTACAGTTTAAAATAACTGTTTTCTATGTGAATATATGTTAAAATATAATTTATTCCTGTGATCAAAACTGAATTTTCAGCATTAGTTTCGATGTGCATT
>NW_015506549.1:508870-528024 GCF_001515645.1 Sinocyclocheilus grahami
TGTTTGTGTGTGTGTGTGTGTGTGTGTGTGTGTGTGTGTGTGGTGAGAGTGAGTGAATTCACACCATCCCTTGGAGTCTCAATGAGATTCACAGCTGAACTATCAAAGCAGATGTACCTGCTAAAAAAAATAATTTGCTGTGTTTGCATAATTTGGCAAGGTGAAAGTATAATTAAAAAACTGTGACTAACAGTTTTTATTTGTGTGATCCAAATGAAGGAGACATTGCTACTGGTTATGAAAGAGCACGGGGGAGTCATTACACGTTTTTCTCCACTGAATATTTCTCTTACCTTATACAAAAAACAAAAACAAAAAGTCACCATCCCAAAGCTATTCAATAGGCAACATATAAACAATTATGAAAAATATCAGTCAAACAGCAAATATGGTAGCATACAAAAATGTCAAACCATTGTTTTCGACTAACAGAAATTGTTAAAAAGTATAAAACATATGTGATCAAATTTAGGCTTTATGTATGCTAGCATAGATTTATAACTTTCAAACAGTTAAATATTTCTAAAGCAATTTTTGATTTGAGGCTTTCAGAAAAGAACCTTAATTAGTTCCTTAAAAACTAACAGCATCCATTCAGAATCACTGACAGAATAATCACATTTTAAAAATAACAATAATAAAATAATATAACGACCAAATAAAGCATTACTTCCATTTTAGTTGACGTAACCCCTTTGGTAGAGGGAATTAGGGCAGAGTCTTTTTATAATAGTTGAACTGGAGGATGCTGTTGAAAAAAAGAACAGAACGCATGACAGAACAGACACAATTATGTGTGGGAACGACTAATGAAGCGCAGCTCCTGTGGTGAAGCCATTTGAAATGTTCACACTCTCCCAGTCATCTCTCAGTGCTTGTTTTGGAGGCCTTCCATACTCGCCTGCCGCTGTTGAGGCTTCTGGATAATTTAATGTGAGGGATATTATTATTTAATCAAGTATCAGGAAATCAGCCTTTGTTAGCACAGTGAGCTGTCAGGAGAGAAGAATAGCAGAACTAGAACAGCAATAATCATTAAAACTGGTAGGAAAAAAAGTGTTTAATTCTAATGATGTTCTATGTGTATTCGTAGAAAAGAAAATTGCATCATAATGACCTTCGGCTTTATTACGCTGCTATTGATTGGTTTGGAATAGAAAGGCTGCAAGTGGAAGGAAGGAAAAGTCAGTGATACTTGGGGTAAGAAAATTTAATTTTGTAAATAAAATTCCAAAATACAAAAATAATGACCAGAAGCAATTTAAAAATACACTTGTGGAGGACACCGTACAACAGCTAGCGTTTTAAACTCCAGGCCAGTAGGTGGCGCAAATGCATGTTTTAGGTTGGTTTGCACAAGAAGAACAAGAAGCTTCCCTATCAGCATTGGTTTATTATACTTTGGCGATTTATTACAATTTAAATTAAGTTAAACCATTTAAGTGTCGGGAACAGATTAAATATATCAGAAAAGATGGTGATTTTTGGGACCATGCCAACAAAATGTCACATTTTTTAAGACTGGGTGAATCCAAAGCAAAGTAATGTAAAAGTTGAAGTTATTGTCAATATAGTTGCATTTAAATAAAAATATCTGTATTTTTCATTGCACAATAGACATTTGGTATTTTATTGTATTATAGTATTTTAATTTGAAATGTTTTACTATAAAGTTAATATGGAATGTGTGTTTTTTTAATATATATATATTGCTTGCATTTCCTGAAAACCAAGCATGTCTTTTATAATTATATAACGTAAAATGTTCTATTAAATTTTATATTTAAATATAATGTGGATTGCGCAGCTTAAATAATTTTGTTTTTGAAGAATTTGATAGTAATTTTGACAGTATTTTTGACAGTTTACCAATATTAGATATCGTTGAGATCTCTATTTTCTCTCCATTTAATCGCGTTGCAAAAATTAAGATATTAAATGTAATTTTCCATTTACATTTGTAATTAGTTCTCGGCTAACAGGAAATGTTCTCAGAACTTTAACTAAATATTTAAATATAATGTGGATTGCGCAGCTTAAATAATTTTGTTTTTGAAGAATTTGATAGTAATTTTGACAGTATTTTTGACAGTTTACCAATATTAGATATCGTTGAGATCTCTATTTTCTCTCCATTTAATCGCGTTGCAAAAATTAAGATATTAAATTTTTTTGTAATTAGTTCTCGGCTAACAGGAAATGTTTTTGACAAAGTTCTCTCAAAGTTATGAACAAACGTTCCCTTGTTTGTTCAAAGTTATCTGGTCTCTAATTATGATAAATTTTGATTTAAGAAATACTGCTATTGTACTAAATTCACCTAACTTTACATTAATTAATTTATCTTGTTTTGTGGTCCACAGAATAAAGAAAGCCATACAGATTTGTGAATGGTGACAGAATTTTCATTTTTGGTAGCGGTATGCCATTAATAATGTATTGTTTTCTTTTGAATTAATTGTTCCACTTGTTCCCCTTGAACAATCATCGACCATTTCTATAGTGTGTACTGCAGGCAAATTCAGCCATTACTTTTCTACTTATAGTAGACTATATATGAGGAGTTCATTTGCAAAAACCGATAACCCCATTTTTATAATTTTTTTTCAGAAATCAAGTTTTTTTTATTGCGCATTCCAAGTAATATCAATCAAACTGCAGTTGGGTTGTTTTGATTTTTTACTAAATTAAAGTTCATTGAAAGTATGGTTTTTTTTAACATATTAAAAGTTTGTTTTATAGCAAAAGCAGATAACTCCAACAGTCGTTTTTTGGCAAAAGCAGATAACTCCACATTTCATGTTTTAGAGTTTAGAAAACAATTTAATCTTTGTAATCTCCTCAAATGAGAATGTAGATGCCTGACAAATGTTGTTGTTGTTGTGATCATAAACTGTATGGATGTGATTACACGCAATACACAGAGCTTTTCCCTCACCATTGTAACGAGCTGCTTTTGCAAGCTTCCGTGAAAACGTTTCAGCTTTTATTTTCCTTTTTCGCCCTGAAGAAGATATCACAGGTTCATCAAGTTCGTCGAAATGATCCATCCTCGATCACTTTTAGTCAGCTTTGACGAAACTCCTCTCAGCTAGCACGTCTTTGTGAAAGTAGCCTTGTCACCTGACCTGAATACAGCGCACTGATTCGCTAAAATGGACTTATCGGCTTCTGTTTAAAAACAAAAAGGGTGCTTGTCGGCTTCTGCAGTAAAACTTGAACTCACGATGCCTTGAAAGTGGACAAAACGTGTTTAGGGTTCAGATCGCGCTATATGTGGAGAATAATGCACGGCAATCAGCTAATTTTTTTTTAAAGTGTCGTTTATCGGTTTTTGCTAATTAACTCTTCATATATGTAGTCAAAAATAAGTACAATCAAATAGGTTGGTTGCTTGTTTATAGCTATAAAATGGCAATTTTGGTAGCGACTCCTATATTCCAAAGAAAGGAAGGCCAAGAAGGCCAAAAATGACCCAGGAAGATGTGCTATTTCACATAAATGGTTTAGTGTAGTGTCCTGTAACAAAAAATGACACATCATTATTCTTGTCCACCTGCAGAAGAAACATTGACCCTCTTGGAAATGGACTTGACCTCTCTGGCCCCTTAAAGATCCTGCAATCACAAGGCTCGGCTTGACCCCAAGAGCCCAGTCAGACAGAAGCCGTGTCATTGGGGGTCACATTGGTGATCAAAGCCTGCTTAACCTCAAGACCAAATCCACCGAGAGAAACCAAGCAAGAATAATCGCTTCAGACTGCTCCTCCACTGACTTCGATTAAGGAGAAAACGAGGAAAACTGGCCATATGTGCTTGTGGTGGGCGAGGAATGCCACACATTTTGTTTTTAGAACAAGAAGGTGGAGGGAAAGAGATCATGTTGAAAAGGTTTTGTATGATGCCAGTTCCAAAGGAGATGCTTCATGCTTTGATTGAGCTATTTTTAATGCTGATTATCTGGGCATGCAGAACAGACCTGGGTCATTATGTGATCATTGCCCTTTACGAAAACGTCTGCGAGACACATGTATCTACATTTGCAATAGACTGCCAGTTTTCAGATACACCCAAAGAACAATCCAGATCTCGGCAGCTTTCTTCGCTTAAAGTGAATCTGACATGCATTAAGTCAAACCAAAGTATAGATTCTGGCTCTCTTATGTGATTCATAATGAAGGTATTCATTCCCTCACATCAGACTGCTTCCACTTCCTGTGATTGGCTTCATCTGAGTACCTCACACATGTTATTCAGTCATTGGGTCACTGCCTACAAATTATTACATATTGTTGAAGTCACAGAATACAGCCCAGGATGATTTTGCCGAGCTGTGATATAAATGTCATAGTAATCAGTGTGTCTTGAAACATTGCAGCCAAATCCACCCGTGGCACCCACATGGGGCGGTCTATTGGGGAAATGATTTTGCTTTTGTTTATGGCGGAACCATGAGGTTCACTTTAGGCATACTAGCACATAACTTAAATGTAACTTACGGAAAAACAATGCCATTGAATGGTCAGTGACACCAACATTAGTTCCACATCGTTACGTTGATACTGTTCAATCTCAAAGGGATAGTTCACCCAAAAATGAAAATTCCATCATTAATTACTAACCCTCATTTCGTTCCAAACCCGTAAGACCTTCGATCATCTTCGGAACACAAATTAAGATATTTTTGATGAAATCTGAGAGCTTTCTGACACCCTGCATAAACAGCAACGCAACTGACACGTTCAAGGCCCAGAAAAGTAGTAAGGACATCGTTAAAATAGTCCATGTGACATCGGTGGTTCAACCTTAATTTTATGATGATACAAGAATACGTTTATGTGCACAAAGTGAACAAAAGTAACAATTTTAATGCCGTCTGAACACAGGCTTCTGCACGAGCAGATTCACACATGGATTGTGGTACTCTCGTAAATGTGTGCCGAAGACTGACACAGAAGAGAAGAAATTGTGGAATAAAGTCATTATGTTTGTTGTCTTTGTGCACAAAAAGTATTCTTATAGCTTCATAAAATTACGGTTGAACCACTGATGTCACATGGACTATTATAATGATGTCCTTACTACATTTCTGGGCCTTAAACATGTCAGTTGTGTTGCTGTCTATGAAGGGTCAGAAAGCTGTCAGATTTTTTTTTTTAAACAATCTTAATTTGTGTTCCAAAGATTAACGAAGGTCTTACGGGTTTGGAATGACATGAGGGTGAGTAATCAATGATAGAATTTTTGGGTAAACTATCCCTTTAAAATGCTAGTTCAAGATTTGAGACAACAGACACTATCCAAAAGCTTTAAAAACAATGTACATTGCTGAGGTTTCCTGCAATTCCTCTGGGTAACTCTTACTTTTACAGTTTTTTTTTTCAACTGCTTACACACATTTTCAAACTTTGCCTCTTTTTTTTCAAACTTTACACACAAATCCAAGAATTGCACATGCAAAATGCCTCACATCTCTTGCAAAATGAAGAACTGCATTCAAAATATCACAAACACATCTCAAAAGCAAACGTTTCCAAATGCCTTTGCCATAATATTAATTCCTGTTAGATTTCTGTGTGTTTCATATAGAATTGTGTGTTGTGTTTTGCAAAAAGTGCTTTATGAAATTGAAAACTCAGTCAAAGGCCGAGAATTAGCGTATGGTTTTGCAGATCTGGTGTGTGGTTCTGGTGTTTGAGTGTCAGCTTTCAGAAATTATGTGACAAGTAAATATTTTGTGTGTAAGCAGTTGAAAAAAAACCCTAATATATAGTTTTAAAAGATATTTCACAAATCTGTCCTCACGTTCTGCCTTATGCCACTGTGCATATGTGTCTTTAACTATTCAAATGTCCATCCCCACTGGAGAAATATCATTCCATTACAGAATAAAGCTCCGACCCAGAGGAATTTTGAGAAACTCTGACAAGATAAGTAAAGACAGTCCATATCTTCTCTACAGCTCTGGTATGTCAAAGAAATCAGTCAGTCTCCACCACAGCTTTCCTTAAATTAGGTTAAACAAGAGAGTTCTGTTTTCTGTGAAATCTTTATTCCAAGAAAGGAGTGGTTTTGTAACATCAAATCCTTATTCTTCATCTCTAACAACTCTAAGATGACCCTTTCTTTGGCCATCTGAGATCTAACTGTCAAGCAAGTAAATATGTACAGCGGGGAAGCCTCTTTGTGTGATCTTCCTCTGTCAGTGAGAAGATTGCTCTTCTTAGAAGAGTTCGATGGCCACGGATCAATCAAAATCTCTGTTCCTCACTGGGTTTTCCACAAGAACAGATTGAGGACACATTGAGTCCCACTTCAGCTGATCTGAGTCTGGCTGTCAGATGCGCCCATTGAGTGGCATCTTTTGAAGTTGGATTAAATGTTTTAACATGCATATGTTTAGAAAAGGAAATAAACTTCGAACAAGGCGAACGAGAGAAAGAGATACAGAAAGATGTTCTTGTAAGTTTACCGAGTGTGGGAGCAGGAAAAGAGAAAAGGGGAAGAGAACTGGGAGTTAATTCCCCAAGAGGGATCCCGCTCGGGCATTAATCTTCACCATTTGACAGCCCTGAAAGTTTTTTAGAAAAGCACTGTTTCCTTGAGCCATTATAATGCTTCACTCAAGCAAAACCCCCTTTTAGACGGGTGGGGTGGTCCCTGAGGGAGGACTCCTGTTTGATTCTGCACACCGCTGCCTCACGGAGGCCAATGTTGGAGGGTTAGGAGGGAACAGGAAGCTACGGACATGCTCACCGTGTCTGCTTCACACTACTCTTCCCTTGTCTGATCTGTTCTGGAAGTAAATGATAAGCAGTGTACACATCCCTGGACATCCTGTGGAATCTCTTTTAACTTTCAGTAAGAATATTACTCAATGTCCAAGAGAACAGATACATCAAAGCAAGCTATTCATGTTATGTATATCGGAAAAAGAAGGCTTTGTTTTGGTTGGGGAAATCATACCTCAAATAGTATTTTTGAGAAGTGTGCTCTTACTTTTCACTGTGATCGAAATTACAATTCTTGGGCAGCATGATGAGAAAACAGGTGAAGAAAAATCTCTATTTCCTTCTGTAGGCATGTGTTCATTCTATTATGCCCCTTTTTTCAAGATGTAATGTAATTCTCAGGTGTCCCCAGAATGTGTCTGTTAAGTTTGAGCTCAAAATACCCAAAAGGTCATTTAAATAATTTTGAAAATGCTTATTTTGAGTGGAAGCAGAAACTCGCTGTTTTTGTACATGTCTCTTTAAAAGCAAATGAGCTGCTGCTCACCGCCCCCTTTTCCGGAATAGGGCCTCCAATGGTCTGTAACACTGAAATCATGTGATTTAAACCATATCAGTTTAAATTCTGATATACAGTTTTCTGAGCGCACACATCCAAAATATGCACACAGAAAGTGGCTGTCAGATGGCTTTCTTTCATGTTCTCTTTCATGTCTTACTGCGCTTAAACTGTCAAATGCACACAAGTTTATGTTAAAAACACTTAGAAGTTACAAAAACACCGTTGGTTATTAGGACTGTTCTAAAAAATTAGAATTTCGAATATTCGTTGAATGGAAAATAAAAATCCACATTCTAATGCAAAAACGTTGCATTTGAATTTTAGGTGTGCGTTAAATGATGACGATGTAAGTGTCGTTGCATTATAATGTTTTTGTTAACCTATCCAGTTGAAGCCACTAGATGCGGTGCTGCTGCGTTGTTCATTAAAAATATAGCGAAAAAACCAAGCCGTTCGATGTTTTTAAATGAAAAATGTACTCTGTGTGATTGGCTTTCCGTCCTTTGTATTAAACTATGCATACATACATGATGCTTTTTTGTTTATAGTTGTTTAAGCAAATTAATTACAATTGGTTTATAAACATTATGCACTTTTTTCCATTATGCACTTCCCTGCAGATAGTCACGTTATCTTATGCTTTGAATGATGCGCCCTCTTTTCCCTAACTGAAAATATGGATTTTAAATTCGAATTTTGATCATATTTAAGTACAAAATTCGAATTGAGTTTTTCAGCCATTTTGACAGCCCTATCGGTTATGTTTGTGAAGGGAAACAGCTGGGAAAGAAATTGCATGTTTATATTAGATCTGTGTATTAAGTGACAGCAGCGTAATATACAGTACCTTTACTGCTGTCTACACTGTTAATATGAGCCAAACAAAATAAAAACCGAAAATCACTGCTTTTGAATAATTTCTGTAGCTCTAATAAGAAGATATTTCTTACTTGAATGCTGCTTTTATATGCTCTAGTGTGACGATGAGCATGGCGAATTGTGTGCGGCTCACTGTGGGCGGGGTCTCTTCTAATACAGCAGTGTCCATCGACAGTCGAGAATGGGGCTTGTAAAATGTGACTTCACTGCTTGATTAATGATTTATGGCGATTAAAAAAGGAGCAGGTGGATTTTTATCATTATAGGGTGATTGTGTACACAGACTGCCAACACATGTTCAAACAACATGGAAAAGTGCATTTTGAATAACAGGTGCCATTTAAATTATGCTAAAGAGTAATTATTTCATGCCTATTCAATATCTAGCAGCTAAACACCCTCGGTATATCTGCATTAAGGGGACATATCAGTTACTCTCGTCATTAATGGTAAATGGTGGTCAACAGGAAGTTAAAAGTGAGAACTTCACCCAGTGGGAATAGGAGTTCCTGTGCTTCCTGTAGAAGGGCAAAATATCCCCTGTCTAGCACAGACTCTCAAATGCACCTCATCCACACAGCTCATTGTCTGTCTGGTTCTGCTGCAATGCTCTGACAGGGCTGCCAAGGGACTGTGCTTGCTGTCACTGGATGTCCTTCAAAGAGAAACAGCCCAGACCCTCTGTGTCTGGCAAAGAATTTAAATTCAGCCCAGCCACAAGCAAAGGGTCAACGCCGCTGACCACCCTGACCATTGCAAAATCAGCCAACAAATTCGTTTCTTAACCTGTAACAGTTCAAGGACAGTTACTGTCTGTAAACAGAAGCGATAGAATGGAAAATGTATTATGTAGTTTGACATAAACACAGAGTCTTCATTTGATACGCAAGTATGCAACGCACTTATCCTCTGAAAACTAGCACCAGTTGTACTCAAGGTCTCTTTCCTATTTGCACTGCTGACGCTTACAAATCTACAGCTTTGTGTGGTCGGCGCTGGTGGTTGAGAGCTTAGAAACGTGCTGTGTAGTATCACCTTGATGACTGCTCAGTTGAAACCTTTGGTTAATTACTCTCCAGTTCTTTCCTGTTTCACAAGGAAAATGGGCCAAGTTTCCACTCTTCGGATCCTCTTGTTTGAAGTGAACCCCTCTCCAGTTCTCCTTTTCTTTAGCTCATCCACATTCAAGCACTGCCTAGTCTCTTAAATATCACAGCCCCTTCCCATTGTTCCCTTGCGGGCACCTTTGACCACATTGTGAGGGCCTATAAAGGATGCACACAGGAATGTGCCCACACTGGGGCTTCAACCTAGCAGAGAAAGCGTTTGTTTAATTGCCTGTAATTATCTTCAAATTGGAAGGGGGTGAGGGAACACCGCATGTGTGCTCAGCTTGCCGTGGCTCGTTACATCCGAGAGCCCGTTGAGCAAATCTGAGCAGCATGGGAGATGCGTAGCTAAACCAACACAGAACTGTGGCATCAAGCCACTGGGAAACGAATGTGCCTGTTCGAAACTAGAACACAAATTGTTGCCCTCTACATGGCCATGGATGCATGCCAGTGCAAATTCAGAATTTTTTTATTTTTTCATCTCTCTCTGTGACTTTGAACTGAGCAGTAAGTGGCAGTTGGATTTTCATGGGTTTGATGGATGTACTTGTATAACAAACAAATTGTTGAGACTTGGGTCCATGTGAAAGGCATTAACGAAAGCAAAGGCATAGATCATCCATGGTTCATACTGCTGAAATGCCCCACCATGAAAAGATTACAATCTAAGACACCGATGCATACTTGCTTTCTGCACCAATGCCAGACCTTTCATGACAAATGGAATAACCACAATCGTGCCTTGAAATTGGCATATTGGCTTGGTTCTGTCCACCCAATACATCGAAACACCGTCCATCATCATCAAAAGTGTATTAATAGACAGGACATAGCGATTGGATGCAGTGCTGGTGATGGATTGGTCCAACAGCCATGCTTGGGGTGCATTTCCAGAGACTCCAACGCCAGACGCCATCATAGACAGATGAAAGCATTGGTCTGGCCTGACCCAGAGATTCTCAGTCTTGGGATGAGCCCAGTCCAGACACGTGCAACCCAAGCCTGATTGAATGATTGAATGAAATTGCCCCTTGAAACAAGGTCACCCCTCTTGGTTTGGTTTTTCAGACCCCATTAAAAGGCAAGATGATACATAACCCAAGTAATTCGTTTTGATGGTTCAGCTGAGTGGAAGTCGCTTATTCGTTTTTTGGGGGGGATTTGACCCCACTGTTGTCAGATTTGTGTCATGCCTGGCATCAAAAAGACATCTGGACGGCAACGGGAAAATGTAGATCCTTTCTTTATCTTTCAACACCAGTCAGTTGACGTGTTGATAAAAAGGAAAGGACACTGAGAAGAAAGGACACTACAGTTTCTCGTGTCTATGTGAATAATGGCCAGGCTTGGGTGGCCTTGGGATCCAGTCGAGCTGATCAATACCTCATAATGTTAACAAGTATCCCCCTTTTGTATTCCCAGAAGAAATCTATTAATGATTTTCTCCCATTATCACCCTTTCATGGCAGATGAGACAACCAATCAATTCATAACAGAGAAGTAAAAATGAATACCAAAAGAACATAAAAGAAATCAATTTCAGAAAGAAACAAAGGGCACTTGGGAATTAAAGTTCACTGTCATCATGTGCGCCTGCTCTTGATCGTTCTGTGTGTAATGGGTTTTAATGCAACACCCTTTTCAGAGAAAAGTATTTCTTTGATGTGGTTAATTTGAAGAACTTTCTTGAGGCTATGTCAAAACTTGTTTTGCAGTTCATTATGGTTTGATTTTTTGTTATTCAGACAATAATAGTCAGATCCAGAAATGTTGGCGGAAGGAGTGTGAAGAAATTATGCCTTTTACTTATTAATAAATCTAATATTGAACTCCATCTGAAATTAAAGTTGAAATAAGTGTAGATGCATTTGTTGTTCATAAGATTTATTTATTTTTTAATGTGGTGCCAGCTCTTCATGCATTCACATAAGGTGAAGGGATCTCAAATCACTGTCTGATGTGGCACATGTGGAATTTTCATCACAGCACAAATCTAAATAAGCGTTAATGCTACCATGACAAGGATGAATGGTATAGGGGAAAAGCTATTGGTGTGCCCCTACAATCTGCAAAATTCTCCTTTCCTCCATGTGAAATCATATAAAGCGGTTGTTCAAGCTATAAAATCTGAATGGATGAGCCATATGTAAAGCCTTTGTAAAATAGCTGATATAAACACATCTGTTGCCTTACACCATTTGAATAATATCAGGTCTTCAGTATCACCTAATTAAGGTTAATGAACTATATTACATGATATTATTATCATTACTACTGGTGTTTGCTATACCATAGACTTGTGGGCAACATTTGTGCAACTTTGCAAATCTGTGCAAACGGTGACATCATGCGCATACATATTCAGTCTATAGGTTTGTACAGAGCCCCGCACATGACATGCAGGGGAAAAAAAGTAAATTGTGCACACGATTAACTAATTCGTTCCCTCGGTTTTCTAAATTGTGCGCATGATTTACTAATTTGTTTCCTCGTTTAAATAAATTGTGCACTCGATATAATAATTTGTTCCCTCGTTTTAAGTAAATATAAATAATAATGTGTTCTACTTCCTGTTCACATTGTCAAGGCTTTTGAGAATGTCTCTATAACTCATTCCCAAGTCAAAATAAAACCCAATTGAAGTTGCTCCCGGGGAGCAGTTGGGGTTCAGTGCCTTGCTCAAGGGCACCTCAGTCGTGGTATTGAAGGTGGGAGAAGCGCTGTACATTCACTCCCCCCACCTACAATCCCTGCCGGTACGAGACTCGAACCCCCAACCTTTAAATTATGAGTCCAACTCTCTAACCATTAGGCCACAACTGCCCATAACGTAACAACATAACACATAACATAACATAACATAACAGCAACAGGATTATGAGAATGCGGACATGAAGTAGAACAAATTATTCTGTGAACACGATTTACTTAAAATGAGGGAACAAATTATGATATCGAGCGCACAATTTACTTAAAACGAGATAATGAATTAGTAAATCATGCTCACAATCATTCTTATTTTTCTGCTTGTCATGTGCGGGGCTCCGTAGGTATGTGCACAAATATTTAGTGTTTTTTTCCCCCTTTTTTTTCACAAAGTGAAATATATTATTCTGGCATGAATAATACAGTGTTTTTAGTCGTTTTCGCGGATCCTTGTGAATGGGGATCATTTTGATAACATTGTTGACTGTACGCACAACTTTTAAAAAAATGCAAATGAAAAACTTTTCAGCATTTTAGTACATTGTTGTTGTGTAAACGTACCTTGAGTGCACTGGAAGTTCTCTAGATGTAATCTTCTGGTGAGATGGGGGAATTTGTAATTGAGGTGCATTATGGGATTGAATGAGTGCTATATTACACTTATATAGTACACTATGTAAGTGTATAGGGAACGATTTCTGGCACAGCCCTGGTCTTTTCCTGATTTTCTTGTATGGGGGCAAAAAATCAAGTTATTCATGCATTACAGGGATTTTATCTAAATTCAGAGAATTTAAGCACTTAGCTTTGTGTTATAACTGACAGCACCCCTTAACCACAGCATGACCTCTCATGGTTTACTGTTTTATTTTCTTTCAAAAGATAAAATATAGGGTAATCAGGGTAGTTGTGCAAACAGTATCATTTGTTGAGTCTGCAGATTGTGACTTCTAAAAGTCTTAACTCTTATATTTATGATTAGTGATACAAATAGGCTTGAATTGTCCCTCACCCAGACCCAACAACTTTTGAACTTACATATAAACCAAAGGGGTTTGAGGAGGTGTAATACGCTTAGTAAAGAGGGTATACATACCATATCGTCTTCCCCTCCAGATGTGTGGCCGGGGTCAGGACAGTGTGTGTGCACAGCACCCTCCGGTTCTGGTGGTTTAGTGCACTGAGAAATGTCACACTTGCTGGCACTTGACGCCACTGACCTGTCACAATGACGAATGGTGTGATACAGACCCCCATGGTCCCAGAGCGCACAGATCCCTGGAGCAAACATAAAACCATTCCTCACTCGAGATCTTTATTAAGATTTTATTTTAAGCCTTCCCACCATATCATAGTTTATGTATATGTCCTGCATAATTCATAACCGCTCATTTTGCAGTGGTCAGCATTACGCTAAACACATAGCATGATGGCATTATGATGGGAATTGAAAATTAATAAATAAACTAAATTTCTGCATTACTGGAATGAATCTGAAAGTTTATTTTCGACTCAGGTTGTGTTTCCCAGGAACAGACTGGTTTCACTTTCTGACTGGTGTTAATTTATGTTAACTGCTCAGAGTTACGCTCGGATTGCAATCAATGGAGCCACGGCTGTGAGCCAGAGATTGACCAGTATTGAAAATCTTTTTTCACTTTCCTGACTTTTCACCAGGCAACCGCAGTATGAAGATATATCTAAATCAAAGCCTTTAACCCTACAATGTTGTTGTTGTTTTTTTTTCAATAAAACTGCATTTGCTGCCTTGTGCGATGTATGGACCCGGTGAAAGTGCAATGCAATGAATTTGGCTTAGGTGTTTGGATTTCATGATGCTATTTCATTCATATTTTCCACAGGCAATTTATCCTGAAATTTAAATTTCTCTCAGCAAAAATGCAAACCCATTCCCACACTGGGCACACCGCAATTTACCTCACTCCCAGCAGAGTAAGACACACAAACACTTGTTCTCTGTCTCCCCCTCTTCACACGCACATATGCAAACACTAAATGCCATCCTTCTGGGGAAGGATTTATTTTCCCTTTGGTAAATCTTCTGGTAATCGCACACATATATCAGTGTACGCTTTCTGTGTCAGCGCTAAAGACATGCAGTGTAATATTTCTATTCAAAGTACAAGGCAATAATTTAAAATGTTGAGAGGGTTTTGTAAACGACATTAACGTGACAGTCATGATGACACTTTTTCTGTTGTTTTACTTCTAGCATACTACGAATTGCACACAACTTCACTAGCATTGAAAGATAGCATGCTAGTTAGTGAATTCTGCACAGTAGCCTATATACTGTACTATATATGTTAGTTTTGCTTTTTTAAATCAAAATGTGTGTTTTGGCAGTCCTGTCCAATAACATGCCAAGAAATTGGAAATGGAAGATCAGGTTAAGCACAATGTGGGATACAATATTCTGTGCAGTGTGTTCTTTTCCATATAATGCATATGTTGGCAAATACAGTTTGTCATCTGGGTTATCCATCCAAACATTTTCTTTTACACTGTTCCTACTGTATACAGCAGAAATAGTACAATTGTAGTATGACAAAAGTAACTCAAAATGGCATAACAAATTAAAACCACCTGAGCTGCTGTTGTTGCTTTCACATTGCAGTCAACCACAATTTCATATTCACATCACTCTGCCAAATCTGGTGCCTGACAGGTAGGTTTTCAACTGATAGCACACAGACATGACACTACAGTAGAATGAATGGAACACACAGTGTGTATGTGAAAAATAAATAAAAATAAAAATGAATTACAATAAAACTACTACTATAATACATAACTTTTATTTAATTTAATTTTGTTTTGTTTATTCCCCATTGCTGGTTATGTTTAGGTGTGGGTTAGGGGTGAACTTCCATGTTTCTTCCCCCACCACCCAAATATAGTATGTTTTGTAAGAATCATATTGTACGAATTCATACCTTGTAAAATACTAACATTTAATCATGAGATCGTGTTGGAAATTCCAACACACACACTATCATGCAATTAATAACTATTGTATGTTTTGGTGAATTGGTGGCTAATTCATATGTTTCAATACAAGCCCATTTGTACGTTTTCGTACAATCTGTTTACGCCCAACTGATGGTTAGGTTTATGGGTGGAGCTTCTAATTTATTTATTTTTTATAAAAATCACATGTTTGTTTGCGAATCACAGAGTCATCATACGAATCATCATACAAATCCATACAAAATCGACAACTTTTTCAATACTATTTTTTCTCTCTCTTGTGACCAGATTGCATATTCCAACACACTCTCATTGAAATTTGTAACTATTTTTTGTTTTGCGAATTGGTGGCTAATTCTGGTATAATCCCATTCATGTTGTGTTGTTCAATTTGTCTATCGATTTAAAGATGGCTTTAAGGCCAAAGCTTCTAGCTAACATTTTCCTCTAAAAATTGCATGTTTATATACAAATCACATTGTATTCGTCTGAAAATTGACTCCTTGTGTTGAGAATTTCAAACAAAATGTGAACTGCTCCAGTGCACAGAGGTTAGCCAATCACAACATAGGTAATTTCCTGTACATAAGTCTTAAAGGTACAGTGGTTTTAATAAAAAAGAAAAAAAGAAACATACAAATAATAAGTCATTTTAAATGTATCTGTATCTTCAGAGATCTTCATCCATGATTTATCATCTGACAACCAAATCAAATACATTTAAGTGTAAACTGTATAAGCAGAAAGATATTAAAAAAAAACGACTATATTTTCAAGAGCTTTTAAATGAAACTGCAGCTTTAGCTGATATTTGCATTAAATTACTTATTGTGCTTCAACATCGCGTAACCTATTATTAAGCGTTTAAAGTGGTCAGTCATCCAAATTTAGACACTTAACACTCATTCTGTTCAGAAGTGGGCACTCTATGGTCCATGGTGGTCCACTTTCCTTCAGTCCTCATAATCCACAATCATGCCGTTGTTTTACTGTCCCACGCTGTTTTGCCTTCTTGGGATGCTGCTTTGATCTCTGCAGTGCTCTTAGGGTTTAATTGTCCCTTTATTTGTGGAAGCAATGGACCCTGATAGTGCAGAAGATAAGAGAGGCTCAGCTGAATAAAAACAGTTGGCTACTATTAGGACTGGTCCAAGTGTTCCCCATGGGTTTACTGTGCTGAGCTCCAGACAGCAGTGACTGCAGCCTACAGCAGCTAAACAGCCGTCGTTCCCTGCTGCTCAGCGCAGCCACTCAAAATGTAATTACAGTATGTACCCAGTCTGAGTACCTACGGATAAAGAGCCCCATTTAATATCCTTAAATGCTTGATTAAGTATTGGTTCCTAAATATCAATGATGTTTATTCCATTATATATATATAACATTTTATACATGTATATATTGCTCTGTAGAGTTTACTTATTTATTTAAAATAATGGATAACACTTTATTTTACAGTGTCCTTGTTACACGTTAAATGCAATTACTATTATAATAACAATAACCTATGCATAATTACATGCAACTAACCCTAAACCGAATCCTAATCTTAACCCTAACCTTATAGTTAATACACGTATAATATTGTATAAATATTACTCAGTACTCATATGTATAATTAGACAGTAACAAGGACACCTTAAAATAAAGTGTATCCAAATAATGCATCACTTGAGTATCAAAGCAAATAGTCAAATTAAACATGTACTATAATAAAGTACACTCTTTTTTATATACAATTTTGTACATGAGCTTTTGTTAATTACATAACTCCCTCTCTTTTTTGAGGAGTATTACATTGAATACGTTTATTTTGCTTAATGCAGGCAGCGTGAGGGAAATTGTAGCCGTTGACATAAAACGAAGCCTGTGCCAGTGTTGCCAGGTTTTCACAACAAATCCCGCCAAACTGCTACTCAAAACTAGCCCAAAACCAGCCCAATACTGGGTAAATACCAAGCGGCAACCTCCCGCTCTCTCTGGTGAAGCCAACAAGGAAGTGACTTAAACTGTAATTCATCAACTGGCCGCTAGAGGCTGGCTGCAAAAGGGAGTCAATCTCATAGACTCCCCATGTTAAAATGCCCAACTTTACAGCAGAAAAAACATGTTTACAGCCTGGTTCAAAAAATGATTTTTGTCTAGATAGCTAATTTTGCCCTTCATGACAACTGTGAGGGGGGCGAATTTATTTTATAACTCATCCGTTTAAATTATATTAAGCCTTAAAATTCTGCATAATTAAGGGCGTGGCCACTTGAGTGACAGGTGGATTGCCGCTGCTGTCACCACCGTCGAACTAGGTGGGCGTGGCTTCAGCAACCTTCTCCCACCTCTTTGCCAATTTTCGATTATCCGGGGGTGACGCGCTGCCAAGATGGCGAAGGCGGCCTCCGCCCACTTTTGAGCTTCAAAAACACTCTTCGGAAATCTACGGGTGACGTCACGGATACTACGTCCATGTTTTTATACAGTCTATGGCAGTGCTTCCCAAACCTGTCCTGGAGGCTCCCCCGCCCTGCACCTTTTGTATGTCTCCCTTATCTAACACACCTGATTCCACTCATCAGCTCATTAGTAGAGACTGCAAAAACTAAACTGGGTGTGTCTGATTAGGGAGACATACAAAATGTGCAGGGCAGGGGGTCCTCCAGGACAGGTTTGGGAAGCACTGGTCTATGGTAAATACACGTTTTATGGAGTGGTTCCTTTGTTTCCCATTCGCATTGTAGGAGCTATATATCACATTATTGTGCTTGCTTAAACCCGCGGACATGAAAAACAACCCGCAAAAATAGTGTTAAAGTAGCCCAGTTCCCCGGGAAAACCGCGGACTTGGAAACACTGGCCTATTCCCGCGTAAGTTCGGTTGTTTCGGCCGTGGGCGGGACTAACACGCAAGCGTTACTCTTATTGGCTAGTGCTAAAAGTGTTTCAGTTCGCGTTTACATTTCGCGTTTACATTTCAGCAAACTCAAACAACCTAATTACTATTAATGAGCCCAAGAGTTTACCAGATTGGCACGAGAGATGCTGAACAGCTGATGATATGCAATCAACCTGAGGGAAAAATGCGATCAAAAAGGGAAGTCGTCTTTGACTAATGTAAGTTAATATTGTTAAACAGTTAAAACATTTTACACTTAAGTGACTTTTAGCGTGCTCTTCATCTCTGACCTAATTAGGCTTTCTCTCACAGAAACAGGGACACCACCAGCAGCCCATATTTGCTAGCTTTCGTTTAATATCATTCATATAAAGTTTAGTTCAAACTGTTTAAGTTCTATTATTAAAAAAAAAATGCTTGATTGTCTTATGTTTCTTAAACGTTTAGTTTCAAATTATGTTCCATAAAAAGCCATTTAAAATGGGATTGTAATGTGAAGAGAGGCTGGTGAGATTTAAAACGTTTTCTCCCTCATTCATCTACTTATTTGTTCTTATAAATAAATAACGAATTTATTAATTCAAAATGTAATTCAATTATTTGTCATTAATGAATTAAGGAAAGTATGTATTTCTATGCCAAGTATATAACTTGGCAATTATCCGCATGTGTTATGTACATCCAAAAGTTTGAGACTGTAGGATTGAGATTGAAAAGGTTGAAGGATTTTGAAATATTTAAAACTAAGAACATTAAAGAATTAAAGAGTAAGGGTATTGCTCTACTTCTAGGTCACTAATCAAATAAGCAATTTGTGACATTGATCGACGGCCAGATAATGTGATCATCAATGTTCGTTCACGTCAGCTTGAATACTGCTGTCATTAAAGCAAAGAGGGAGACAAACCAAATACCAACCGTCTCAATTTCACATTATTAGTATTCAAATTCTATTAAATTAGTAAAAAAGTCAAATGGAACCGTTTCCAACAGTGATCTCAGACCTTTGGACCCCACTATTATAGTTATGTGAATCATGATGAACGTTTGGTTATCTATTTAAAATATCTTGAGTTCACTGTTAAATGTGTCATGCGTTTGAGTCAAACACTCATCCACAAGTGCTTTAATAGATATCCAAACCCATGACGGGATATAAAGTTAGCAGCTTCGTGCTGGGTGAGCAAATGTCCCCTGTTCAACCTAATAATACATTTCCACTTTTGTCGAGAGCCATTAACTATTTTGAACCTCAGCGTGGATGTAGGACGAAACGCCCACGTTATT
>NW_015506549.1:528348-531489 GCF_001515645.1 Sinocyclocheilus grahami
AAGCCTTTGACTTTCTTTATTCTTGGAATACAAAAAGACAACTGTCTTTCATCATCCTCTCATTATTTATTTAGAACTATTTCACAAGCACAGATAAATAAATAAATAATTTATTTAATTGTCTAATATTAACACAGAGAATTAATTTGCAGGTTGTCTTTTCACATTAAATATTTGAAATGTATGGAACCCGGTTTCAACCATAGAATAGAATAGAATAGACAAACCAACAAATGTAATTGCAGCTTTTCATTCAAAATTCAGACTTTTTTCCTCACAATTTGTGTTTTTTGTTTCTCACACATCTGAATTGTGAGATATAAACTCGGAATTATGAGGAAAACAGTCAGAATTGTGAGATAAATAGATGCATTTGTTATTATTATTATTATTATTGTAGAAACAGGCTTCCATAGAATTTCATATGAAGATCCAACTTAAGGTAAAGCACCCTGTCTTTCTAAAGTCTTCATTTATTTAATCATTAATTAATTAAATAATTAATTTTCAATAACTGATATATTTTAAAGTTTTTTTTTGTTTTTTTTGTGGTTCCCATCTATACCTACATTTTAAACTTTTATTTCAAATCTTAAATATAGGAACCAGAATTATGTTTTTGTATGCAGTTGCAATGAATGGGGTATAATTACTTTTTTTTTCTTTTTACACAATCATTATTAGACAGATGAAAATTATACTATTTGTATTTGATGAAATACTTTTCATTATTTAAATTTTGACTTGAATGACACAAAGTTTGGCTTGGAGCTTTTTTAACTCAATATTCTTAGGGTGATGCAGGTTAATGGTCACACTCTCATTACAAATGACAGCAAAATTGCATTGTTTTTGTCTTACTGACAGTTTAATGTTTCTTGCGGTTTTTAAAAATTAAATGACAGAAATTTGGACAGTTGAGCAGCTGTAAAACCTTGAAAATCACAGAATGGCCCAGTAGAAATCTTTGCTGGTAATACGCGTTTATGACTGTCTGAATAAAGTTAATTAATCTGGCTGTCTGGCGAATGGCAAGGGACCATCTAAAGACAGAACGTCTAAACCAGCACCTGTTTGTGTTGGCCAAATTGACCGTACTGCAAGCTGGCTTTCCAGACACTCTCGCCAGGTAACGGTGGGAAGCAGAAACGCTCAATCCCTCTCAGCACCCTCAAACACAAGCCAAAGTCAACCGCGTCTCCCTCCAAATGCTTCAAGCCCCCTGACCAATCAGTCATTCCAGCGGAAGAGCAGCATTAGGGACTCGAGCTAATGGATGTGACATGTGCATTACAGAAACTCCACTTAATTTCAAAAAGTGTAAAGACATGGTTTTCAGAAGACAGGTTGCAAACTATGGGGTGTTTTGGGGGGCGATCATTTAAGGCTTGAAACTCCACAAAAGACATTTTCTTCAGTTGACATATTTATTAAACAATACATTAAAAATGCAATACATATTGTACATACGATTACTTAAACCTCTTCTATGAATAACATGTTTTTAATTTCTTAATTCAAATTAATTTTAATACATCAGTGGGTAACAGAGTATGAAATATAGTAAATCTGAATAAAATATAACTAACAAATTGTTCTCAATGTGACAATTGTTGTTATAATGAAGAATACACTCATTTAAAGAAAAGAAAACCAAAGTAATTTGGCATACTCTGTTATTATTATATCGTACAAAAATTTTTATAAATACAATAGCTGCTTTTCTGCTTAGTAATATATATATATATAAACAATTTTGTCTGCTTAAAGTCATGATTCTTGCCAAACATAAAGCACAAAATTAATAGCATACAAAAGAGGACCCCAAAGTCCCTCATGACCATATGTTAAGGTCAATAAATCTCTTAAAATATTCGATAATTTTAGGTTATATACAGTATATATAGTTCAGGTATAAAAATGTTATATAGTGTGATGCAATGACAAAAACAAATCAATAATGTTGGTCCAGTGCAAAAGAATGGTAACCTTGCAAAGAAATGGTAATTGCTTGAAATGCCAAAACAAATAAAAACATTAAATATATTACTGCATTTAACCCAGTACACTTCAGTCAATGGTAACCAGCCCTGAACAGATCAATATACTGTCAATTGTACTGAATTTGATGATGCATTTAGAGCGGATGTAATGATGATGGATACAAAGATTACAAAAAGTCTTTATTGCAGGATGCACTAAAAGAGCAATTAACTTCTCCTTTTTGGTCACAATTTAAAGTCTCTTGAACTTGTGCTCACTATTCTCTGGACAGCTGACTTCCCTTCACCTTCAAACATGACAGCCTGACACCGAGCTCGCACATCACCTCCAAACAAATGACAGCACAGCTGTTCTGATCTCCGCCAAACTACTCTACTAGAATTAAGACTGAGGTTATGACTCTTATTTCCCCAATCTGGAGCTAGATGCCCTATATTTTTGTATTTAACGCCCTCGGCTGAGCTTGAGTTAATGATTCGATGTATGTTTTTAACCCTGTTTTCTTCCCACATATCAGTGGTGCATCTCAGCAGCTTCTGTGATACTGAGGCCTATTTTCTACGGGACATCAAGTGCTTGGATGTAACTGTAGTGCTATAATTTGGCCTGTAGTAGGGAAGTGACAATTTAGGACGAAAAATAACAACTTGCCAAATAGGATCCAGAAAATAGCCATCGATGTGTCCAGCCACACCAATTTCTCTTGAGGTGAAAAGTCCTTTTTTCAGCACTCAATTGATGTCGAGTTTTCACAAACAAAATTCATGTGAATTATGAACTGCAGTATAAAACCAACGTGCAATGTGCTAAACAGACATGATGTGTTTTTGTCGCAAAACTAACCACAAACAAGAAGACATTTTGTCTCATTGGTCCAAAATCCCAATCCATAATAGTCCAAAATTTGAGTTTTGGAAGTAAAAATACTTACTTTTTTTTTTTCATATAGAACTTATAAACCATTACAGACCGAACTATTGTGAGCAATGGTAAACGCTTTTGTTGAAGTCATCTGTTGGCAATATTTAAAGTTATTTTTAAAAAAATTAATGGAAAAGGACGTCTCGGTTACATATGTAACCCTCGTTCCAGTATATATATATACTGTATATTTAACATAAAAAATGCTGTGACTGT
>NW_015506549.1:531795-532090 GCF_001515645.1 Sinocyclocheilus grahami
ACGTAACCGAGACGTTCCCTTTCAGTCGGTCACTCTCGACGTCAGAGGACCGAGGAATTGGGATCCTACCAAAATGCCACAGCTACCGCCCCTTCCAGTGTCCTGTGGAAGCCACCTGCGCCCCTACTTTTTGGCGTAGGCCAGGGCCTGCACAAGAGGACCAGCTACTGCTACTATGGCCCTACCCACTGAGTAAGACTGGATAACACTGGGGAAACGCACCCGTTCTACTTGGAACAGGGACGTTATGGAAGCTCGAACCTTCCCGAAGGAGGTTTCAGAAGCAATACACATA
>NW_015506549.1:532106-532723 GCF_001515645.1 Sinocyclocheilus grahami
CGCCGGACGCTCTGCCACGTCTGGCTGCCGAGGGGACGGAGGAGCTCAACAGGGTCTACTATATGGACTCTCTGGAGTGGTTTTTGATAGCCGACCCGAAGCCGGGGCCTCTCAGTGCTTCTACCCTTTTGAGGTGAGAACACAGGAGGATACCGGCTCCCCACGAAGGCTACAGAATCTAGCGAATGTGTTAGGGGTCGCCCAGCCCGCAGCCCCCATCTGTCAGCGAGGCGCCACGAGCCAGCACCCAGGAGGATGCAACACCTCTAGTTGAGTGAGCTCGCAACCTGAACGGGCAGGGCACACCCTGTGCCTGATAAGCCAGGGTGATGGCATCCACTATCCAGTGGGCCATCCTCTGCTTTGAGACGGCATTCCCCTTCTGCCGGCCTCCATGACAGACAAAGAGCTGGTCTGAGGTCCTGAAGCTTTGCGTCCGGTCTACGTAGCACCTTAAGGCTCGGACAGGACAGAGCAAAACTAGGGCTGGGTCTGCCTCCACCGAGGGCAGCGCTTGGAGGTTCACCACCTGCTCCCTGAAGGGAGTAGCGGAAACCTTGGACATGTAGCCTGGTCGGGGCCTCAGGGTTACCTGGGAATCAGCCGGCCCGAACTCT
>NW_015506549.1:540499-540965 GCF_001515645.1 Sinocyclocheilus grahami
TTACGGACTGCAGCTTTGAATAAATAAAGGTATAAATAAATTATCAAAGAAATGCATAATTTATGAGAAATAAAGTCTCAGCTGCAAGATTTAAAAGTCACAATTATGAAAAATAAAGTCACAACTGCAACATTTAAAAAAAAATCACAATTGTGAGATATAAATCACTAGTGCACTAAAACTTTGAGCTATAAATGGCCTTTCATACTGAATGACTGTGCCAAGTTTAGTAGATGTAATTTGAAAACTACACTCATTTTCAGTGAAAGTCTAGGAGATATGGGGGATTTCTGAGTGTTCAGTTCAGGAAAACCCTACGATCGATCAATTAGAAAGAAAAAATAAAACCTATGAAGTCAGAAAAGCCTGAATTAAGCTTGTTGGTAGTTTGAAAGCTCCAGGAAGAGTCAGAAGTTTTGGTCAAGGGTTAGAGATCCTGAAAAACCCTAACCCAAAATAAATAAGA
>NW_015506550.1:0-23815 GCF_001515645.1 Sinocyclocheilus grahami
ATACTATTTAAACTGAACTGAGCTGGATGATGACATCATTGAATTAAACGAGGAACTGTCTTTAACTGAAAAATTAGTGTTTACTATTGTCATTTTGTATTATTGACACACTATTTTCCTAATTAATGCTGTTCAGTTGCTTTGACACAATCTGTATTGTTAAAAGTGCTATATAAATAAAGGTGACTTGATTTGACTTGACATTTACATACCTGGAGTCTCTAGAGACCCTATACACGTTTTACAAAATATATAGATATATACATATAGATATTGTTTTTCTAGTTATACTTTTTATAATGAATAGATTGAAGAAAAAAATTAAGACGGTAGTCATTCACTACTTTCTTTTTTAAGAAAGTAGTGAATGATGGCCCGGGTCTCTAAAGACCCGAGGTATGCATTTAATGGTTAATATGCCACTAAACTGCTGTAGATGAAATTTGTGAAAACAAAAACTTTGGATTTTCAAAAAAGCTTACATTTGTAAATTATTACTTAATATTAATAATTTTGATTGCTATTGTATATGATAAACATTGACAATATTTGCATCAAAATGATGAATTTAAAGAAGAATAAACGACTCCCATTGCACTGGATAAATTATGTCTAATCAAATGCTTTCCAGAAATAAAAGTCCCCTCCAACCTAAAATATGAATAGCATGTGTCATGTTCTTTCAATTGCATTTTACACTGTATTTTACATTAAATGAGTCACAGAGGAATTAATTTTTTTAACAAAATCATCAAAATCAATAGCATCACCTTTTGCGTTGACATCCTCACACTCAAGCAGAGTGCTAAGAATAAACCAGGCCTAATGAAATCAACTGACAGGGCTGTCAAATTAGTTTCACAATCCCATACTTAAATTATGAAGTTCTCTGACCTCTTTCAGTGACTGCTGTTCACATCAGTCTTGTGTGACACTCTAATTAGGTCAAGTGGTTTCACTAGACTCGGTGTAGCCACTGTGCTCCAGTACCTGAGACGTCCTGTTCGCTGGGCCCGCGGTGACCCGTCCTGAGTGCCGCCCATCACTCACAGGTACAGCCGGGTGTGGAGTGACCTTCCCTGACCTCTCTCTCCCATCGGTACATTGACACGCTGACAAACATGCTGCCAGACAGCCGCCTGCATGGCCACAATGCACCGCACGCCACTGTGCGTGTGTTACACTCCCACGCTCTGCAGCAGCAATGAAGCCAGGCATGGTAGGTTATGACAAATCCATTACTCACGACTGGTTGATGGGCATTCATGTTGCATAAGATAAATAATGGGGAATGAATTATGTCAAACATGCAGGGGAGAAACAGAGGCATAGAGGTTATTTAAAGAGCAGATACAGATTATTTTAATTTTTATTTTTTTAGTTGTGCAAAATAATAAAAAAAGGAAATCTGAATAACAGCTTGTATTTGTTCAAAGCTATGGGACAATGATGTACCATATTTGCTATTGTCAGAAATAGAGGAGGCCATAAACGGATCATTTACATGTAGGCATGAGCATTAAACACACAATCCGACAACCAGTTCACTTAGACAAACAAAGCCGACTGCAGCCACATTTGCAAATACAATGAGCGGTCAATGGGTAATGGGTAATATGGCTTGGTATATGGTATATTCAATGGGGATCTTTGAAAGCAAAATCGATCAAATTGCAAAAATTGTTCTACCAGAAAGTATCATTTGGTCAACATTTACTCAGCTTTATTTATTGTGGAAGGTTGATGCAAATATTCACAACCCATCTCAGGCAGAAAGTTTTGCATTGGCCATTTAAGATCAGGTCACACAGGAAGTAATCTCAGACACAGGAAGCAGTCAATTGTAAGGCATTAACAAAACTCTTGAATAAATCAATTCCTTTCTGTTCAGGAACAGGCTTGTATTTTTTTTTTTTTTTTTTTTTTTTTGTGATATACAGTATATATATATATATATATATATATATTCCTCTCTGCCTGTTGCACTTTGCATTTTGTGGAGGATTATTCTGATTTGAGAAGCAAGTGTGGCTGGAAGTGTTAATAAATGTTGTCCTCCATATTACCAAAGTTGCCCTGTTCCTTAACCATAATCCATCCAACATTCCCTTACCCAAAATATAAATTTTGAATACTTTAATTTTTAAACACAGGCCAGTATTTGTTTGTATGCCTTCTGGTTCAACAGAACACTTATCTTCCACTGATTTTATTGTGGATCTCTCTTTTGTTGAGTTCATGAAATGTTCTTCTATTACATTGTTTGACTGGTTGATCTATTCAAGAGTGGTGTATTTGTTTGACTGTAATTAATTAATTAATTATTAATTATACTGAACTTATAGAGATTTATTTAAAACAAACAAACAAATAAATAATTAAAACTTATTTATTTACTTACTTAGTTACTTACTTTACTTACTTATTTACTTATTCATTCATTCATTCATTCATTTACCAGATTTTATGTAGCAGGTGGAATTATCTGTCCAGAAATTGTAACAGGCTTTGTGTTGAAAGTCACATGACCTATCTGGAAAACGTGTCTCATTTCATCCACTTGCCAAAGAAGATGGTAACAGCAGCATAAACTGACGATATCCTTAAAATATAAAGTAATCAGCTAACCTAGTTCATGCTTCTATTGTTGCAGTCTTGACTTTAATATCTGAATGCCAGTGAAAAGAAGAAAATGCCTTTGTCAAGACCAACAAAGCTCCAAAAGCAGGATAATCCTAACAGTGATTTCTGCTGTGTAGCTCCTGTCTTGAGTGAAACATTGCCATATTCAGTCTGGCAAATATTGTACAGTGGATAAGAGCAGTGCTTCCCAAAAGCATTGTAACCTAAGCAGATTGTAGAGACCATTGGTGAGACGCTGCTTTTGGGAAATACAGCTGAAAGCAATGCAACCTGTTCTACACAATATGGAAGTTTGTTGCATGTGTAGAGCATCTCTCTGACATCAAATTAATGTGGAAGCAAATGTATAATACCGACCTCCACAAAAGTATCATACACCTAGTATATACAAATCATGAGCTAGAGAGCTTTCAAATCTCATTAAAACTCATGTTCAACCAATCAATCAATCAAACAAACAATCAAACAAACAGTCAATAAATAAATGCACCATTGGTTTAACACGATCACGGCATTGGTTTGTGCATTTTAAAACATAAACGCGAATGAGAATTGAGAACAATTATCTTTGAATTGGTCCGTTCCTCATTTATTTACATTTTACATTTGGCAGATGTTTTTATACAAAATCACTTACAATGCATTCAAGGTACAGTTCATGCATTATGTACAGGTTGTATTATCTGTATAAGTACAGTCTGTCTGATGATACAAGTCACATGAGCTGAAAGTATTTATTTAAACTTCAAAAGAAATATTAATCAAATAGAAATATGATGCATACTGAAAGATAAACTGTGTTTAACTCTGTGTCAAATGCAACCAATCAAGACCAAATATAAACCCTAATACTTTTTTTTATGTAACCATGGTAACTTGTCATGGCAATAATGACTGTTGACATCAAAGCTTAATATATTATGACTTTTCCTGTTCTAAAATCCATTTTCACTCAACACTCAAAATCAGAAATTAATTAGTAATTGTAGCATTTCACTCTTAGTGGATAATAGAAACAGGCGGTTCCGCACATCTGAACACGGCTGTTCATACCCTAAGTGTCTTTAATGAATACTTCTGAGAATAATGACAGAAAAAAAGGAGTGCAGTATCTTTCGTAATGATCATCAATGGTTCACCAAGAAGTGAGTTAATATAATGTTTGACGCCATGTACACTGAAGGTTTTCTATAAGGAAAACAGAATGCATGTTGCTTTCAATTAAAGCGTCTTTCTAGCCTGCTGAGAAGATAAAGAAGCTGAAGGTAGATGGTTCCCAAGCCCAAAACCATCTAAGTTGACTGACCTGGGACCATAAAACCAGCCTATGATGGGATTTTAAGATCTGACCACTTTAAAATGTATTTTATCTTCAAGTATGAAGTTAGCATTCCTCACTATGTATTCTGAGCTGAAGAAATCAGCATTATTTGATCTAACAGAACCTCACTGAGGGAGAAAAAAGAAAGTTCTCCTTCCGAAAACAATACGCAAGCTTTGCCAGATAAAACAGCAGTAGTCGTGTTGATAAAGAATGACTGAGCTCTGTGTTGAAAATATGATGGTGAGAGATTGTAGCAGTTGTTTGATGGGTATATTTATCAAAACTAGGCCTCCTCAGATTAGACAGATTTAAATGAACCTGGGTGTGGGTCGGGTTGTGCCAGCATCGTGTCATTTCGATGGGGAGTGAGCAGGCATGATAATTCAGTCCCTGGGGAGCCCATATACAAAAGGCTTGTTAGCGCTCGGAAAAGGAACTTTTACCAGTGCCCAAGCCAATCAACCTCAGCAAAGAAGTTTCCTGCTTTTATTACTTTTCTACTCAATTTGCAGCTAGTAATCTTGCATTCAAGAAATGATTTATGACAAAATAAGAAAAAAGGTAATTAGTGAGAAATTTAGGGCTGTGTCCAAGATTTTGATATATTTGTGCAACTATCAGTTCTAAGCTTAAATGGGCGCTATTATGCTTTTTTACTTTTTCAACTTTAGTTAGTGTGTAATGTTGCTTTTTGAGCATAAAAAAAAAGCTGAAAGTCCACTCTAAAAGGAGACACTTTTTAAGAACTACAACAAATGGATAATTTGGACTACAGCACGCTTCTTCCGGATATTGTGAAATCACAGTGTCACTCATTTAAATAATTATCTCCCACAGATGAGGCCTTGCAGCTAGTAATCTTGCATTCAAGAAATGATTTATGACAAAATAAGAAAAAGGTAATTAGTGAGAAATTTAGGGCTGTGTCCAAGATTTTGATATATTTGTGCAACTATCAGTTCTAAGCTTAAATGGGCGCTATTATGCTTTTTTACTTTTTCAACTTTAGTTAGTGTGTAATGTTGCTTTTTGAGCAAAAAAAAAAAGCTGAAAGTCCACTCTAAAAGGAGACACTTTTTAAGAACTACAACAAATGGATAATTTGGACTACAGCACGCTTCTTCCGGATATTGTGAAATCACAGTGTCACTCATTTAAATAATTATCTCCCACAGATGAGGCCTGGTGGAGCTGTGCTAGGGAACACAATAGAAAAGAGCTGCTTTAGTAGTGTGTTGTTTCCATGGCAAAAAACGGGCGTGTCATTTTCTGAACATGCTCTAAGTGGTTCACCAATCAAAATGCACTGGGCCAGCTAACCAATCAGAGCACATTTTGTATTTCAGAAAGAGGGGCTTCATCGAAACTGGAACTAAACAGAGTGATTGAGATAGACTGGGAAGATATGTGAAAAAAAATGCGTTTTTGGAAAAATCAAGCATGAAAACTTATTTTAGTACACCCCAAAAACGAAATCAAGACTTCATAAAAGGGCATAATAGGACGCCTTTAAGCATTTAGTTTAATTTTAGGTGGTTTTTTTTTTTTTTTTTTTTTTACTGGTTTTATTGCAAGTTTTTCCATCCCAGTTGGTGAAGATATGCCAGCCTTTTATCTCCTCCACAATTGACCCTTTGCAAAGACCCGCTCCTCTTATACCATTACTATGTCCGACAAGCTATGGCGCTGTCACGCCACACATTCTCACGCAGTGAAAAAATACACCGTGGAGCAAAGAGGAAACTGACAACTCGCCAACAGACAGGTTACTTTTGGAATGAAACAAAATTTCAGTTAGTGATCAG
This sequence comes from Sinocyclocheilus grahami, assembly GCF_001515645.1. Lineage (NCBI taxonomy): Eukaryota > Metazoa > Chordata > Actinopteri > Cypriniformes > Cyprinidae > Sinocyclocheilus > Sinocyclocheilus grahami. Next base: position 5,773 of record NW_015506550.1, read on the forward strand.
ATCGCTGTAGTGCTTCAAGCGGCACGTGAACCGAACATGTCTTCCTTATTACTAGTTATAGTACAAAATAAACATGAGTGAACACCAAAGGTATCTTGTTTTAACCACGGAAAGACGTCAATACACACTATTTTTCAAGTTCAAGTCCCCCAACGTTAATCTACTCTCCTGTCTGCTGATTTGTTTGTCGGACAAAATGGCAGATTCAGCGTTATAACTGGTCAGATCATCTGTCAATCAAACTCCAAGGGAAGGGTAAATTTGAAACAAATGTACAAACATTGTTCCTTTAGGTGAACAACAGCTTGTTACTGGGGCAGTATATTCAACAGGACAAATTGGTACCACATATACCAAGGCATAAATTTGTGACAAGATGTAGTTTCTCAGAATAAATAAAAAAAAAGGTACATAGCTGTCACTTGGACATCACAATACCCTTTCAAAATGTACTAATATGTACCATGAGGTAAACTTATGCACCCTGTGGGGGTAAATAAGGTGTTTTTTTCTGAAAGTGTTTACAATTTTGAGATACATATGCACTGAAATTCATTCATTGTCAATATGAAGTCTACAAACCATTTAGATGAGTTGTAAATTTGAATGAGGTGAGCAACAATAATTCAATATGACTTTGATTGAAAAGATGTCAGATCATTGTTGGAGATGTAATTTCCATGCTGCAAGAGACAATTTGTTGTTTCATCATGTTTTGCTCTTTGTTGGATCAGGACTGGTTTACATGCAACAAAGACAAGGAGTAATATAAAAATGGCAAAAGCAAATCAAGATGAAGAAATTACCAAAAGGAGCAAATGGAGTTGCTCATTTTCAATCTTTTTTTGCATCTATGTGGAATTTATAAAATTTGCATCAAAGTTGTGCTTGTTTTAGTTTGTTTTACAATGGCTAAATGTTCAACAGCTTGTACTCTGAGGCCAGATGAGGAGATGAAGGGCATTTAATTTCATGTCTATTTGTCACTACATTTCCAGCAATAATAACTTGTGATTATAAAATATTTTAGTCATGCCACCCATTCTTGGTTTCCACCCACTTGTGAGTTTTATTAATTCAGCTCTATTAAGTAACATGAACTGCAATGAAAGTTAAGGTAATCATGATAAATCATTGGGCTGTTTACTCATAAAATAACTATACTGTATATAACCACCCAGCCAACTGAATGTGAGGCAGCTCAACTAATTGAGCGGATTTGTAATTTGCAAAGTTTAGATGGCTTCATAACAAAGTCATTATTACAGGCTGTGCTTTGAGAAACCGTTTGACTTTATCACTCATAAATCTCACATCACAATTTAGAAAGACAACATCACATCATGCTCTTTTCCTCAGCCAAACATAGAAGTGTTCAGATAGGTGTTATGCTCAGTTCCCATAGGATATTAAACACTCTCATTACGCATATTTTATGTAGAGATCATAAGTACCCTTAATTGTTGGAAAGTAATTGGTTGCTAAGCAACTGTTTAAACTGTTCCCTCTCGCTGGTGTTATTTTGGGTCTCGGTGCACACGGGTTACTGAAGTGACTCATACTCACTATATTAAATTATATTTACCTATTAGGTCAGTTAAGAGACTATACTGCTCTCGGTGACTGTGACCGTAATTAAAGGCCTGTTAGAATCATCCATATGTGAAAGCATGACATGTGAATGCTTGAGTCACTTAACGTATCTTTAGTGATAATTGTGTTGAAATATAATTTTCAATGGAAGCAAAGCCCTAATAATGGAATCACATTTTGTAATATCACATAATACTGTATTGATACTAATAAAAAAAAAAGGTGTTTTTTTCTGAAAGTGTTTAAAATTTTGAGATACATATGCACTGAAATTCATTCATTGTCAATATGAAGTCTACAAACCATTTAGATGAGTTGTAAATTTGAATGAGGTGAGCAACAATAATTCAATATGACTTTGATTGAAAATATGTCAGATCATTGTTGGAGATGTAATTTCCATGCTGCAAGAGACAATTTGTTGTTTCATCATGTTTTGCTCTTTGTTGGATCAGGACTGGTTTACATGCAACAAAGACAAGGAGTAATATAAAAATGGCAAAAGCAAATCAAGATGAAGAAATTACCAAAGGAGCAAATGGAGTTGCTCATTTTCAAGCTTTTTTTGCATCTATGTGGAATTTATAAAATTTGCATCAAAGTTGTGCTTGTTTTAGTTTGTTTTACAATGGCTAAATGTTCAACAGCTTGTACTCTGAGGCCAGATGAGGAGATGAAGGGCATTTAATTTCATGTCTATTTGTCACTACATTTCCAGCAATAATAACTTGTGATTATAAAATATTTTAGTCATGCCACCCATTCTTGGTTTCCACCCACTTGTGAGTTTTATTAATTCAGCTCTATTAAGTAACATGAACTGCAATGAAAGTTAAGGTAATCATGATAAATCATTGGGCTGTTTACTCATAAAATAACTATACTGTATATAACCACCCAGCCAACTGAATGTGAGGCAGCTCAACTAATTGAGCGGATTTGTAATTTGCAAAGTTTAGATGGCTTCATAACAAAGTCATTATTACAGGCTGTGCTTTGAGAAACCGTTTGACTTTATCACTCATAAATCTCACATCACAATTTAGAAAGACAACATCACGTCATGCTCTTTTCCTCAGCCAAACATAGAAGTGTTCAGATAGGTGTTATGCTCAGTTCCCATAGGATATTAAACACTCTCATTACGCATATTTTATGTAGAGATCATAAGTACCCTTAATTGTTGGAAAGTAATTGGTTGCTAAGCAACTGTTTAAACTGTTCCCTCTCGCTGGTGTTATTTTGGGTCTCGGTGCACACGGGTTACTGAAGTGACTCATACTCACTATATTAAATTATATTTACCTATTAGGTCAGTTAAGAGACTATACTGCTCTCGGTGACTGTGACCGTAATTAAAGGCCTGTTAGAATCATCCATATGTGAAAGCATGACATGTGAATGCTTGAGTCACTTAACATATCTTTAGTGATAATTGTGTTGAAATATAATTTTCAATGGAAGCAAAGCCCTAATAATGGAATCACATTTTGTAATATCACATAATACTGTATTGATACTAATAAAAAAAATATAAAGCGGATTTATGTAATTATGAAATATTTGCTTATAAGATGTTGCGTTGCAGTTAAAGATCTAGGCTTGTAAACGATTTTTGGCTTAACCCCACAAGTGTGGATTCATGTCTTGATCAAGTTGAACCAGTTGTAAGTGGACTGCAAGGAAGCCGTTCTAAACTGGTTTCACACTTAAAGGAATAGTTCACCCTAAAATTAACATTTGCAGAAAGTTAACTCGCAAGTTTTTTTCTTCATCAGATATATTGTAGAAATGTAGCATTCCATTACTTGCTAACCAATGGATCCTCTGCAGTGAATGGGTGCTGTCAGAATGAGAGATGATTAAAAAAAAACATAACTATAATCCACACCATCAATGAATGCTTTGAGAAGCCAAACGCTGCATGTTTGTAAGAAACAAAACCATTATTAATGCATTTTTTTTAATGAATGCTTTGAGAAGCCAAAAGCTGCATGTTTGTAAGAAACAAAACCATTATTAATGCATTTTTTTTAATGAATGCTTTGAGAAGCCAAAAGCTGCATGTTTGTAAGAAACAAAACCATTATTAAGAAATTTGTATTTTATTTTATTTTATACATTTTTTACACAAACTGTTGCTAAAATGAGTAGATAATCCTTAATAACACTTCCTCCAGTGAAAAAAGTGATCTGGTCTGAATCAGGTGAGAAGTATGCACAGATCAAGCACTGTTTACAAGCAGGGATGTAATGATTGACTCAACTGACGATGCAATACGATTCACGATACTGATTTCATGATACAATCTCCTCCCAAATTAGTATTTTTGTTGTGTTGCGGTACTCTCGTGAATGTGCAGCGGAGACTGACATGGAAGAGAAGTGTTCTTTAATAAAATCATTATTTTTGTTTCCTTTGCGCACACAAAGTATTCTCATAGCTTCTTAAAATTACGGTTGAACCACTGATGTCACATATTTTAACAATGTCCTTACAACGTTTCTGGGCCTTGAAAATGGTAGTTGCGTTGCTGTCTATGCAGTGTCAGAAAGCTCTCAGATTTCATCAAAAATATCTTAGTTTGTGTTCTGAAGATGACCAAAGGTATTACAGGTTTGGAACGACATTAAGGTGAGCAGTTAATGACAGAATTTTCATTTTTGGGTGAATAATCCCTTTAATGATGCATTTGTTTATGCAGCTTTTGACTACACAAAATGGTAATTCATGAACTGGAGTGTTGTGGATTACTTGTGGATTATTGTAATATTTTTATCTTAAGGACATTTAAAAACCAAGTTCGTTTGTACTTTTACTAAAATTATAATAATCATAATAATCTAATGACTTCCTGGCCAAACGTTAAGCCCAGGGGTGTCTAGTCCTGCTTCTGGAGGGCCAGTGTCCTGAGTTTAGCTCCAAAACATTTTCCTGAAAGTTTCTAATGAGTCTGAAGACCTTGATTATCTGGTTCATGTGTGTTTAATTAGGTTGAAGCTGAACTCTGCAGGATAGTTGCACTCCAGGAACAGGTTTGGACACCCCAGTTTAGACAGTCAGCCAACATGAATATTAAAATCACAAAGAATAAGACGGTTATAAGTAGGCAGAATATTAAACATTAGGAAATTTGTGAATAAGGTAAATAATAAATTCAGCAGACTTATAAATAAATACTACTTTCGAAAACAGTTCGATTGGATACACAGCCTTGGAGATCTACAACAAAAGACGTAAGAAATTGATTATACCTTATAAACCTATTAATTGTGCTATCCAAACTATGCACAATTTCTTAGATTTTATCATTTGAATTTAGCATTGTTTTCATTGTTATCAGAACACATTTGCCACCCGTTTCAGGGTCTCTTTGGATAAGGTGTCTGACAGATAAATGAATAATAAGTAATGTCTTTTACAATGGTGTTGAGCTCTGTGAAATTGCTGATTTCTGTATTATGGCTTCTGTCATCATATTGATAAATTAGGAATGACAACAAATATTCTAAAGCACAGTATCACTGAACCAAGGACCAACTGATTGATTGAGTTAGTTATTCAACATTATCAGCTTCAACTGCTGATCAAACCTATGTAGCTTTTTTCAAATACATCAGCGTTTGAGCTGAAGCCTGACTTCGGATTTTCTGTTCAATCTCTACTCTGATTTACTCCTCTATTTCAGAGGCAGCTCATTTCACAGACAGACAGACACACTGACATTCTGGTGTAGAGATCTTGAGATGCATTGATCCCTCTAATGATTCAAGCTGTTCAGAGCCAGCAGGAACACAGAGCCACAGCGCTGGACTCCCTCCACAGGCGTCACAGCTGCCATGAGCTTCGGCTGATATGCTGTGTGTGCTGTGTTTTCTCAAAGCACATCATATTATGTTGTGTAAGAAGTTAAAAGGCACTTTCCATCAATAAAGTGTTTTTTTCTCTCTCAAATGATCATCAGCCTCACCAAGTGAAACTAAATATTTTATGAGATTCTTCATATGTAACTCTGTTTTGGTGAATGGGTTGCAGGGTTTACAGTTTAAAATAGATTTTACATAATGTGTTTTCTGCCAAAACTATGAATGCTTGTTTACACCATGAGGGAAAAAAGTTACTTTTGAACACAATTTTGAGTGGAGAGTAATAACTATGATAAAGTCCTTTTTTTCTTCTTTTTTTTCATTACCAATAATAAAACATTTTTTTTTTTTAAATGCATTCGTTGTTTTATCTGCATTTAATATGCCTCAACATGCTTTGTATATAAAATAACTTTTTGACACCAGAATGGGACATCTCGTCTTTGAAAGGACAAGTAATGGGATGAAGTAACAGGGTCAGGAAAGAGTGGGAAACAACTAAACTGAATAATGTTGCAGCCTGAGGGTGTGAATACAGATATTTGATGTACAGATATAGTAGTTTTTACAGAATTCAAATGTATCAGTACTGTTGGAATATGCAAGTTGTCCTTGAGATGGCAGGGTTTCTGAGAATTGATGAAGGTGGAGTCTGCTCACAAACCAAGACTTCTCTGTCACTCAAGGGCCCTTCAGTGTTTCTCTGTAATGGTCTTTTGTAGAACATTCATACTTTAAGAGCAAAACAGCAATGATGAAGTGTTTAGAGGTCTTTGTTTATCCATCTTATGAGCTTCAACAACTCAGCTAAGGTTGTCTGAATCATCTTTTTTATATTGAACCAGCTTATTGGTGAAGTAAAAGTCATATATGGTTCCTTCAAATCTTAGTTTTTAATAAGGTTACCTGATGATACAAGTGTACAATAGACAGTGAGTATGCATTATATATAATGAACTCTTTTCACAGACTTTAGTGACACATTTCTACAGTTATTAACAACGTAAATCTAGTGAGGTTTTTAATATTTTCATTTAAAACACTGTACTATGTTCTATTGCCTTGGCATCAAATTTCATAAAACTAGTTAATGCTGCTGTGAGAGGGATTCATGGCAAATTTGACACTTCTCTTAATTTCTCTCAATGTCTAGTTAATGCTGCTGTGTGAAGGATTCATGGCAAATTTGACATTTCTCTTAATTCCTCGTGTGCGGTGTGTGGTGGTGGGAGTATCGGGTTTAGATCTATACGATTTATTTACTTTTATTCATGTAGCTATGGAAGCCTTTTTCTGCCACTGAATAAAAATTAGAAGATTAAACTGTTCCCTCTCGCTGGTGTTATTTTGGGTCTCGGTGCACACGGGTTACTGAAGTGACTCATACTCACTATATTAAATTATATTTACCTATTAGGTCAGTTAAGAGACTATACTGCTCTCGGTGACTGTGACCGTAATTAAAGGCCTGTTAGAATCATCCATATGTGAAAGCATGACATGTGAATGCTTGAGTCACTTAACGTATCTTTAGTGATAATTGTGTTGAAATATAATTTTCAATGGAAGCAAAGCCCTAATAATGGAATCACATTTTGTAATATCACATAATACTGTATTGATACTAATAAAAAAAAAATAAAGCGGATTTATGTAATTATGAAATATTTGCTTATAAGATGTTGCGTTGCAGTTAAAGATCTAGGCTTGTAAACGATTTTTGGCTTAACCCCACAAGTGTGGATTCATGTCTTGATCAAGTTGAACCAGTTGTAAGTGGACTGCAAGGAAGCCGTTATAAACTGGTTTCACACTTAAAGGAATAGTTCACCCTAAAATTAACATTTGCAGAAAGTTAACTCGCAAGTTTTTTTCTTCATCAGATATATTGTAGAAATGTAGCATTCCATTACTTGCTAACCAATGGATCTTCTGCAGTGAATGGGTGCTGTCAGAATGAGAGATGATTAAAAAAAAACATAACTATAATCCACACCATCAATGAATGCTTTGAGAAGCCAAACGCTGCATGTTTGTAAGAAACAAAACCATTATTAATGCATTTTTTTTAATGAATGCTTTGAGAAGCCAAAAGCTGCATGTTTGTAAGAAACAAAACCATTATTAAGAAATTTGTATTTTATTTTATTTTCTACATTTTTTACACAAACTGTTGCTAAAATGAGTAGATAATCCTTAATAACACTTCCTCCAGTGAAAAAAGTGATCTGGTCTGAATCAGGTGAGAAGTATGCACAGATCAAGCACTGTTTACAAGCAGGGATGTAATGATTGACTCAACTGACGATGCAATACGATTCACGATACTGATTTCATGATACAATCTCCTCCCAAATTAGTATTTTTGTTGTGTTGCGGTACTCTCGTGAATGTGCAGCGGAGACTGACATGGAAGAGAAGTGTTCTTTAATAAAATCATTATTTTTGTTTCCTTTGCGCACACAAAGTATTCTCATAGCTTCTTAAAATTACGGTTGAACCACTGATGTCACATATTTTAACAATGTCCTTACAACGTTTCTGGGCCTTGAAAATGGTAGTTGCGTTGCTGTCTATGCAGTGTCAGAAAGCTCTCAGATTTCATCAAAAATATCTTAGTTTGTGTTCTGAAGATGACCAAAGGTATTACAGGTTTGGAACGACATTAAGGTGAGCAGTTAATGACAGAATTTTCATTTTTGGGTGAATAATCCCTTTAATGATGCATTTGTTTATGCAGCTTTTGACTACACAAAATGGTAATTCATGAACTGGAGTGTTGTGGATTACTTGTGGATTATTGTAATATTTTTATCTTAAGGACATTTAAAAACCAAGTTCGTTTGTACTTTTACTAAAATTATAATAATCATAATAATCTAATGACTTCCTGGCCAAACGTTAAGCCCAGGGGTGTCTAGTCCTGCTTCTGGAGGGCCAGTGTCCTGAGTTTAGCTCCAAAACATTTTCCTGAAAGTTTCTAATGAGTCTGAAGACCTTGATTATCTGGTTCATGTGTGTTTAATTAGGTTGAAGCTGAACTCTGCAGGATAGTTGCACTCCAGGAACAGGTTTGGACACCCCAGTTTAGACAGTCAGCCAACATGAACATTAAAATCACAAAGAATAAGACGGTTATAAGTAGGCAGAATATTAAACATTAGGAAATTTGTGAATAAGGTAAATAATAAATTCAGCAGACTTATAAATAAATACTACTTTCGAAAACAGTTCGATTGGATACACAGCCTTGGAGATCTACAACAAAAGACGTAAGAAATTGATTATACCTTATAAACCTATTAATTGTGCTATCCAAACTATGCACAATTTCTTAGATTTTATCATTTGAATTTAGCATTGTTTTCATTGTTATCAGAACACATTTGCCACCCGTTTCAGGGTCTCTTTGGATAAGGTGTCTGACAGATAAATGAATAATAAGTAATGTCTTTTACAATGGTGTTGAGCTCTGTGAAATTGCTGATTTCTGTATTATGGCTTCTGTCATCATATTGATAAATTAGGAATGACAACAAATATTCTAAAGCACAGTATCACTGAACCAAGGACCAACTGATTGATTGAGTTAGTTATTCAACATTATCAGCTTCAACTGCTGATCAAACCTATGTAGCTTTTTTCAAATACATCAGCGTTTGAGCTGAAGCCTGACTTCGGATTTTCTGTTCAATCTCTACTCTGATTTACTCCTCTATTTCAGAGGCAGCTCATTTCACAGACAGACAGACACACTGACATTCTGGTGTAGAGATCTTGAGATGCATTGATCCCTCTAATGATTCAAGCTGTTCAGAGCCAGCAGGAACACAGAGCCACAGCGCTGGACTCCCTCCACAGGCGTCACAGCTGCCATGAGCTTCGGCTGATATGCTGTGTGTGCTGTGTTTTCTCAAAGCACATCATATTATGTTGTGTAAGAAGTTAAAAGGCACTTTCCATCAATAAAGTGTTTTTTTCTCTCTCAAATGATCATCAGCCTCACCAAGTGAAACTAAATATTTTATGAGATTCTTCATATGTAACTCTGTTTTGGTGAATGGGTTGCAGGGTTTACAGTTTAAAATAGATTTTACATAATGTGTTTTCTGCCAAAACTATGAATGCTTGTTTACACCATGAGGGAAAAAAGTTACTTTTGAACACAATTTTGAGTGGAGAGTAATAACTATGATAAAGTCCTTTTTTTCTTCTTTTTTTTCATTACCAATAATAAAACATTTTTTTTTTTTAAATGCATTCGTTGTTTTATCTGCATTTAATATCAAGTTAAAAGGCACTTCCCATCAATAAAGTGTTTTTTTTCTCTCTCAAATGATCATCAGCCTCACCAAGTGAAACTAAATATTTTATGAGATTCTTCATATGTAACTCTGTTTTGGTGAATGGGTTGCAGGGTTTACAGTTTAAAATAGATTTTACATAATGTGTTTTCTGCCAAAACTATGAATGCTTGTTTACACCATGAGGGAAAAAAGTTACTTTTACACACAATTTTGAGTGGAGAGTAATAACTATGATAAAGTCCTTTTTTTCTTCTTTTTTTTCATTACCAATAATAAAACATTTTTTTTTAAATGCATTCGTTGTTTTATCTGCATTTAATATGCCTCAACATGCTTTGTATATAAAATAACTTTTTGACACCAGAATGGGACATCTCGTCTTTGAAAGGACAAGTAATGGGATGAAGTAACAGGGTCAGGAAAGAGTGGGAAACAACTAAACTGAATAATGTTGCAGCCTGAGGGTGTGAATACAGATATTTGATGTACAGATATAGTAGTTTTTACAGAATTCAAATGTATCAGTACTGTTGGAATATGCAAGTTGTCCTTGAGATGGCAGGGTTTCTGAGAATTGATGAAGGTGGAGTCTGCTCACAAACCAAGACTTCTCTGTCACTCAAGGGCCCTTCAGTGTTTCTCTGTAATGGTCTTTTGTAGAACATTCATACTTTAAGAGCAAAACAGCAATGATGAAGTGTTTAGAGGTCTTTGTTTATCCATCTTATGAGCTTCAACAACTCAGCAAAGGTTGTCTGAATCATCTTTTTTATATTGAACCAGCTTATTGGTGAAGTAAAAGTCATATATGGTTCCTTCAAATCTTAGTTTTTAATAAGGTTACCTGATGATACAAGTGTACAATAGACAGTGAGTATGCATTATATATAATGAACTCTTTTCACAGACTTTAGTGACACATTTCTACAGTTATTAACAACGTAAATCTAGTGAGGTTTTTAATATTTTCATTTAAAACACTGTACTATGTTCTATTGCCTTGGCATCAAATTTCATAAAACTAGTTAATGCTGCTGTGAGAGGGATTCATGGCAAATTTGACACTTCTCTTAATTTCTCTCAATGTCTAGTTAATGCTGCTGTGTGAAGGATTCATGGCAAATTTGACATTTCTCTTAATTTCTCGTGTGTGGTGTGTGGTGGTGGGAGTATCGGGTTTAGATCTATACGATTTATTTACTTTTATTCATTTAGCTATGGAAGCCTTTTTCTGCCACTGAATAAAAATTAGAAGAAGATAAAAGATAAAAAGAAAAAAAAATCCACATATTACCGTGATTTTCGTAGCTGAGGCATTAAGTTGTGTACCTATACAGAAATGGAATGTTAACATGGAAACTAGAGATGAAATCAGACAAGAAGCTTGAGTTATTATCAGCCCTCAGATCTCATGTAGTGCCGAACACTCTGTTATCAGACCTTGAAGTGTGTCGACTGTCAAAGGTGGAGCGCTTGTCTTTTCTTATATGCCGCATGTGTCACCATCACAGACAAAATCGAGCATCTTTGTGTCTCGTAGCCCAGCACAAATCCAGCAAAACCCAGCGTGAGGGTTGGCAGGAACACCCGGGTCCCGCTGAGCTTGGGGATGTTCATATAGGCACGCCATCTCCCATTCCAGCCTCGCTGACATGTCTGTCTATTTTAGCGTGAGACGGTTTATTTGAAGGGACAGTGATTCTGTCCGTTCAGCTTCTACCTCTGTGAAATCTCAATGCATTCAAGAAGTGGAAAAAAAATGTGTGCCACTAAATCCTCTTCCAGCCTTCATGTCAAACTATCAAAGTTATTTGAAAGGTTTGGGAAAATAAACAAAGAATATGTGTGCATTAAGTCAATTTGAATGTCTTTTAGCTTCTAAAATGCTGACAAAATAAACTTTTAGCAGATATAGACAACATTCTGGTAAAAGTCTTGCTCTTTCAGGAAAACAGAACAATAACCATTCCAATCTTGCATTCAGGGACGCGTGCAGTCTTTTGTCCAATCAAATGCTCTGTTGAATGAGAAAGCTCTGCCCCCTAATCCATCTGCCTCTAACAATTACAAGTAGCAAATCATGGTTCACTGTTGTAACGTAAACTACAGTGTAACAATGTAATTTTATTGGTAAAATATAAAAACAAATCTACATTAAAAATCAGGTTAAAGTAAGTTTCCTTACAACAAGAAATAACCGTTTTGTAAGTTTAGGTATGGGCTATGCCGAGTTCACACTGTACGATTTTAGCCCGATTTTTCACTCGCCGACAGGTTTTGTGAAATTGCAGACAAATGCCCGAAATCAGAGGCAAATCGGTGCTCATTCACGCAGGGGACAATCACGCAGTGTGAATTATCAAAGATGCGATTTGAGGCAATCGCCAACACGTTGCCGACGCCTGCAAAATATTTGGCATGCTAAATATCTGGAGCTGTCGGCGATTCACAATCATGCAGTGTGCAATGATTTCTGACTGAAAACTACATCGGCGATGACCTACAGCCAATGAGAGACCAAGATACAGGGCAGAGGGAAGTTCGGGGAGGAGTTATAGACCAGAATATCAGTATTTTAATAGATATATGAACAATTATATCATACAGAAACAAGCACAAACATTTGCTTGACCAGCCACAACATCAGCATAACAGTTACTCCTAAATTATTTACCTCCAACTGTCTTTGCAGAACAACCAATCCCTGTTCCCTGCATATCCCTCCTGCATAATCTGTTTTTCGTTTTCTCCTTGTAGCTGGAAATCAGCTCACAGACAATTTTAATTATTTTAATTTTAATAATTGCTCGAGAACTCCGGTCTGATGCACACGGGTTCTCGCGTTATTTCCTTATCACTTCTCGCGTGTGTTTTGTTGTGAAACATAGTTTGCGGACCAAACAGAGCTGTCGGCGATTCTTCCTATTGTGAAGTCATGCAGTGTGAAACCCCCTCTCGCCGATCCATCATGCAATGTGAACACAGCAGCAACTGAATGCTACCCCAGATAGTCACGCAGTGTGAAAACAACGGCGATCCGACGAGTTTGAAAATCGTGCAGTGTGAACTCGGCATTAGGCATTTTTATTCAGGAAGATTTCCATTTCCATTAAAGATTTCCATTTCAAATAAATGCTGTTCTTTTGAATTTTCTATTCATCTCTCAATCCTGAAAAATAAAATGTATCATGGTATCCAGCACAACATAATAATCAGAAATGTTTATTGAGCAAATTAGCATATTATAATGATTTCTGAAGGATAATGTGACACTGAGGACTGGAAGCATAATACTGAAAATCCAGCTTTAATCACAGCAATAAATTACATTTTAAACTTACATTTACATAGGAAACACCTTGCTTATTTATTTACTTAGAATAAATGCACCCTTGGTGAGCACAAGAGACGTCTCTTAAAAACATTTAAAACAATTTAGTGAATGATTGGTACTGTATATGAAGAATGTGGGTCCCATATGGGAGTTCACAGAAGAAGATTTTCAGCAAATAACTTCTAACTGTTCCTTACACAAAGTCATATGACTTTGACAAGACTAGATGCAAGATTACAAAGACAACGTTCAAATATCAGAGATCTGAAAGCGTCAAACGCTTTGGGAACGCGTCTGTGTGACCACGCTCTGAATCACATGTGAAATCAGTCCAATGGAATGGTGAGACGTCACTGGTGGGGTGACGTAGAGACCAAAAAGCTTAAAAGCTCATCCAAAACAAGAAATAACAGCATTATCTTCTGAAAAGTTGAAGCAAGTCACTCACAGGGATGCAGGAATTATGGCAACGAGATGCAGCGTCAACGACAATGCCCATGCCACCATACTGACAAATGCTTGTCTAGTGTGAAATCATGGCGAGCACAGCTAAGACAGATACCACACTTTCCTTTGTGTTTATTCTTAACCCCAACTCTTTCATGTGGGCAAGAAAGACATTTCGATGACGAACCGCCATCTGCTCCGACTGAGCTAGTACCATCCAATCGTTGATATAATTCATTATGCAGATGCCCTGGAGTCGCAGCGGAGCCAGAGCAGCATCCACACATTTGGTGAAAGTGCGGGGTGAGAGTGCAAGGCCGAATGGAAAAACCTGATATAGGTATGCTTCGCCCCCGAAAGCAAACCTCAGGAACTTCTTGTGTTGAGGAAGGATGGATACGTGGAATTACGCGTCTATTTTAGCTGACACAGATCTAGAATATGATTCAAACCCCCATCCTTCTTCGGAACAATGAAGTACCGGCTGTAGAATCCGGATTCTATGTCGAGACCACCTCAATGGCCTCCTTCCTCAAGAGAGTGTCTACTTCTTGTTCCATGACCACAGCCTGCTCGGGGCCCACAGAGTGGGAAACACCCCGTTGAACCGAGGTGGACGAGACTTGAACTGAATTCTGTAGCTTCTTTCTACAGTGTGCAGGACCCATTGAGAGACATTTGGCAAAAGCTTCCACGCTGCCAGATAGACTACTAAGGGAATCAGTCTCTCGAGACTGAACTCTGGTGTACTTAGAGAGGCTTGCTCCGTGCCCTGAAGCGGAGGACTGGCAGGGGATGGCCGATCTAGCTGCTCTGGAGACCTCCTTGGAGGTAGTGATCCCCTGCTACGTTTCCGGGCAGATGCTGAGAGATGCGCTCGCTGGAGACCGCTGTGCCCTGAAGCACTACGGGGGGATCTTCTGAAGGCACTGAGGAGAGACGGGCACCATATGCTGAGGAGTACACCGCTCTTCCCCAGAGTGGACTGCCATCATAAGTCCTGACGCACTTACAGTATGTCAGGACTTTTTGGCCAAAGCTTTCTTGTTGAAGATGACGGTCCTCAGACCCGTCATCTTCCTTGAAGACTTCGACCTGGAGCGCAAAAGGGGAGGGGTGTGTCAGTGGCGACTCTCTTTTTTTTTTACCTTTTTAATGCGAGGAGCTGGTACACGGCTGGGGCTGCTCCCGTCTAGCAACCCCCTTACAGTGGCGAGGGAGAAAGCACTGGAATGCCGCCGCTTGTTTCCTGGCCTCCTGGAACCTGTCGACGACTACATTGACAGCATCGCCGAACAGGCCAGAAAGCACTAGCGGGGTGCTTATCTTTAAGGCACTTATCTTTCAGCTCAGACAGGGTCAGCCACAAATGTCTTTCCATGGCAATGTCTTTCCGAAGCGACAAATCTGCAGCCCGACACAGTTCTGTGATGTCATAATTTTTAATCTCTTCTCCCTCATCTATCTCTTCAGCAGGTCAGCCTGGCATGCCTGCAGCATCGCTATGGTGTGCAAGCCAGCGCCAGCCTGACCCGCCGCCATGTACGCCTTACTCACCAAAGCCGAAGAAATCCAAAGCGGCTTGGTGGTAAATGCCAGGGCCTTGAGGGACGATTCACTGCCGGGAGAAAGATAGCTCCCGAGCATCTCTTCAACTGTCTCTTCGGTGCCCTCCTCATCCCCCTCCACGTGCTTCCGGACCCTGAGAGAAGGCACTGTATCTGGCAGGTGAGGAAGAAGAAAGGGACCTGCCCGTCTCCATTCCCTCTGCCTGATCCACTTGCGAACTCCACGATTGGAGCCGCCGTTCTGCCTCGGCAGAGGCAGGACCTGAACCGCGAGGAATGCTGGCGAGAGCGCCCTCCTTTAAGAGCGCTCTCCGGGAGTGGAGCATACACATCGACAGACGAACGATCTCTCCCTCGAGAGCTGAACGAGCATGCTCCGATCCCAAACAATTGACACAAAAACTGTGTGTATCCCCACCCGTAATGAAGCATGGGCAGGGAGGAACACACAGTCAGAATGCCTGCTTGTCTACCTTTTTATCTTTGCTTGCCATAGTACTCAGACATACAACAGTGAATAAGACGATTCACACATAGAGCTCTTACTGAACAACAGAAGCTGCCGCTGTCTCCACCGCACATTCTTTTATGCTTCCTGGTCGCTGTGTCATCCCCGCCGGTGACGTCACGTGATTCCGTTGGAAGGATTACACGTGTTTCAGAGCATGGTCACGCAGAAGCATTCCCAAAGCATTCTCCGATGCAGCATGAGTTCCTGAAGGGGAACTTAAACCTTTTCATCACAATTTACCCAGATCAAATGATCTGAGCTGCTCTCCACATTCATTTATAGCACTGTACTCATGTTAGTCATTGACTCATATTTGTGTCTTGTTTATGCTTCCTTTTTATTTTTTTCGTTATTATTAAACAAATTGGTACTTGAATGAAACAAAACTAACTTAACATGAACTTTGAAAGAGCAACATCTGAGCAATGTAGTTTTCCTCTGGGCAAATCTACTCGTGCAGAATAAGTTGAGAGTTGAGGAGAAGGAAACATCTGAATGACATGACATCAAACAGGACTCATCCCTTTAGTGTTTACTAATGTGCCCTTCAACCTCTTCAATCTCATCTGAGTGACAGTGTGTGTATTCAGCACACACACACACGCAGACCCTGTAGCAATTTCCTTTGGGCATAAAAGCCGTCACAGAAGGGATGAATGGAGCACGAGTTGAGGTTGAACGCCACAGGAAGTCAAGCTCTCTGCTGATTTCTTCATTAACATGAAGTGTGTTGATTATGAGCCTCGTCAGCTCTTTCTAAACTTCACAGGTGTCAGTGTGACTAACAGCCTGAGGACACAGAAACACACTTTAATCTGTCACTATCACCACACACACACACACACACGTCCACAAACGCAGTCAGATTTCACATCTCAGTACTTGAGAACAGAGCTGCAATGTGTTTACTTTATCTCATTAGGTTAATATGTATGTATGATTAGAATTAGGATTATTATTATTAGATCAATATAAAAATAGGCCTTTTGTGTACACAGAAAAAGTCTTAGATCTTTGAGTTCAGCTCATGAAAAATGGGGGGGAAAACAAAAGTGTTGCGTTTATAATTTTGTTCAGTGTATATTAATTGCTAATTGGTTAACTGTAAGTTATCTTAACATATGGTGAAAATTGTAAAAGGTGTAACATTGGATTGCACATTATTTTACCATATGATATTCTCAAACTCTTAGTTAATAGTTAATGTCTTCCTTAATGTAAAGTATACTAAACATAATTATGGGTGTGTTGTTTACTGTAAACAAAAAAACACAAACACAAAAAAAAAACTAGTCCACCACATCCTCAGTGGCTCTGATGTTGGGAGACAATGAATACTCTTACATCTAACTACAAAATATCTGCATTGCTTAGAGATTGTTTAGCTTTTGGGGGGATTAGAAAAGGAGTGAATGGATTTTTATCATTGTAGGGTGGTTGTGTCTATACACTGCTAAGACACATTTATCAGCAAACACCATGTATGTGCAAAAAAAAGGTGTAAACACAGAGAACAAATATATAAATATAAATATACACAACCTGATGTTTCAAAGCATTAATCACAATAATGATGACTAAAGTTGTGATTTATTTCATAATTCTGATTTTTTTTTCAATTCTGAGTTTATATCTCACAATTCTGTTTGTTTGTTTATTTATTTATTTATTTAATTTTTGTGACAAATTGCAATAGCAGGTGAAAGAGTGAGAATTGTAAGATTAAAAGTCATCATTTAATTTTAATTTTTTTTTTTTTTTTTATTTAATTTTTTTTATTTTAAAAATGAGATGAGAGACGTAAAGTCAAAATTCAGAGAGAAAACAAAAAAACACAAAACATATGATACTATTAAGAATGCAGGCTTTTAGTGTAAAATCATAGACTTTCACAAAAAGTTTGCAGATTTTCATGACTGTGGGCACCCTATAATCACTGATAGAGACAGAAGAGATCTGCAGTGATTTGGATGATTGACAGCTCTAATCTAGTCTTGATATGCCCTAGTGAGCAGCCTTATAGCTCTCCCATGTCCCTAACTGGCTTCACTCGATCTGGTCTTAAAATACAGAGGACAGGTATTTCTTCAATCAGCCAGATATGCGTGACAAGTGCTGTATGGTTGGTACAATCTGTTTCTCATAGCAGTTGTCATCTCATTGTTCTGGAAAGTCAAATGGTTACATAAGCGCATTAATATAAGATCCAGATGCCCACTGTTTCTCAGTACGCTGTTATTTTCTTCCCTTCTCGTAATTGGCTCCTGTCAAAATGTCAGACCAAGCTCATTGTAGACAATAGGACAGAACAAGTTTGGCCCTTATTAACCAAGTCCTGCAGAGCGGGCCAAGAGATTAGTCAACAGGAGGAGTCGTCTGTTCTCTGAGTGTCTCTTGTTATTTCTCAATAAGCAAG
>NW_015506550.1:24846-26249 GCF_001515645.1 Sinocyclocheilus grahami
CTACTGTATGAAGAAGAACTTTCATTTCTGAGCAAACCATTACTTTAATGAAATAGAAATGCCAGTGGAAACTGGAGAGTGTCCAGGAGGGCAGGTGGGCTGCCACGCTCTATAGGATGTTATTGGATCAAGCTGTTATGCATTAGGTGGCAAAAATGTAGATTCTGTCCAACAAGTATGTTGCCGTAAAGCAAAATGAATGAGATCTTTGTAGTTAATGTGTGATTCATGTTTTCCAACACCACATACTATCAGAGGATTAATTTTTTTCTCTAGTCAGGTCTCCTGTAGGCTCTCCTGTACAGATGGCTTGTAAAGAAAACAGCACGCCACCCCGTAATCGTATGTGCAATAAATGCTGCTGGTTAAGACCCTGTGGATTGACTACAGATGGCACTTCAGTTTCAACACCTCCAATCTAATGAATGAGTGCAAAACTATCAATAATTTTTACTCTCAGTCTCATAGCAGTGCAAATACACTTGTGTGGTGTTGTCTGTGTAAACTGTGCACAACTACAGTGCATATTGAGTGAATAAGGCTCTATGATGACATAAGTGATGGTCAATTGCATGCTTTGCCCTTTATATCCAGTCCTGGGCAGTGGAAGTGGACATCTGTTGTTTTGGAATGGTTCACTGTTGCACAGAATTTTGATACCAGATCTGATGTTACCGGCATAATGCAGCAGCGACCGTGGAGAAAGATCCTTGTCACTGAAGCACTGATATATGTGCTAGACAACACTATAATTATAATATAGCTAGGTCTAAATCTGGAGTATATAGTGTCATATCACCAACTTGCTCTATTGTAAAGCAATAAGGCATTATAAACATAACAGTAAAATGTTCTGTAAAGCTGCTTTGAACAATGTGTATTATGAGAAGCACTGTACAAATACAGAATACACAGTCATTCCCTTTGTAATTAAATTTTAGTAGCTATAGTTGTGCAGTATATTGTATAATTAAATGTCAAAATGTAAACACGATATCAAGTCAGATGAAAACAACAGAAATTGTCATAAAGTGCTGCACAAATCATGAATTATCAATACAAAAACAGCCATCTTATTTTAATATCTTTATAAAATACAACTGAGTTTTTAATAATGGTTTAAAAATGGCTATTGATGGTACTAAACGCACATGATAAGGTAGACTTACAGCAACAGCACTTAACAGTAATTGATCTGACAACCTGAGGGTGAAGAAGGTCAATAATATATCACGGTGATAAACCTGATAGGGCCTTGTAAACAAGTATTTTAGAACAGGAGGCCAGCGTAGAGATGCAAATACTGCTATGATGTGTGTATACTCAGTTGCAGGGAACATGTAGTGACATGGTAAGTACAGATTTACTGAATAAGTTATGTGTGTGTGTGTGTGTGTGTGTGT
>NW_015506550.1:27448-27882 GCF_001515645.1 Sinocyclocheilus grahami
CTCCTCCAGAGCGCCCTCCAGAATCCCTTTGTGTATGGAAACGCCTAGTTTTTCCCAATCTTTTTTTTTTTTCTTTGGGGGGGTGGGGCATATATCCGTTGCCGTAGTGGCCGAGCCAGGGATCCTGGAAAAGGCCACAAAGTCTCCTCCATGGCCTCCTGAATGGCCAGCACCCCCATGGGCTCCTGAATGGCCAGCTCCTCCATGGCATCCTGAACTCCCTGATCCGCCCTGGAGGCCTTCCTTGTCTCTGCCCTGTTCCTGCCCTGCACCAGCCTCCAGGGTACCTGCCCCCCGGTGGAACTAGTACAGCGCGGGACGCACCTTCCAGGAAGGGGGTGATATGTCACGTTTATGTTCTGTTTCGGTTTAGATTTCCCAGTGTTTCTGTTCTACCTGCCTTGACCTAGTTTTCCTGTGTTGCTTGATTAGTT
>NW_015506550.1:28000-31749 GCF_001515645.1 Sinocyclocheilus grahami
CCCAAGTTCCTTTGTCCTGTTTTAGTTTGAGCTTAGATGTGTGTGTACAAATACAATATGGCTCCAGTTTCGACCCCAAAATGTAACAAACAATCATTGGTTAAAGTCAGGCAATTTTATATCTAAAATTCCCTGTGAAGTGTGCTTTTAATTTGGATAGAGATAGAGGAGGAGTATTTTTAATGCATCATATGCTGTTGATTTCTCTGTTGCTTGCAGCTCAATTGTTAATGATGCTTATTTGTGAAAACCTGTTCCAGCAGATTAGTCTTGTATGTTAAGTACTGTAATGACGAACACCGGTAAAAAATAATTACTCTTCATGAAAACCAGAGTTTGCTCAAGCTAAGCTAAACTTAAACCTGGAGGCTAGTGTTGGGTCTGAGTCCACCTTGTTGAATCTGAGTCGAGTCCTAAGTTTTGAGAATGGGAGACTGTTATTAATGTCTTTTTTTATGTTACACCTGATGCAGATTTGTCAATATGCTTTAAAATGTATGCGTTCAAAATGTCAGAGTCAGAGTTCACCTGAGTCCGTTCAAGTCCAAGTTAATTCACAGTTGCAGTCCAAGTGCAAGTTCCCCAACTCTAATTGAGGCCTCAGAATCCCGATGTTTTAGATGGTAACATTCACTACTCAGTAATCAGAATTTCTTCTTCTTTTTTTAACTGTAAAAACTCAAGATTCTTCAACAGGAAACAGCAGGGGCCAGATTCACATAAATCTTCTAAAGATAAGAAAGTGCTTGATAATCTTTCAAGAATTGCTATTAGGAACATTCTCAAATGTTTGCTTAAAGGATTAGTTTACTTCAGAATTAAAATTTCCTGATAATTTACTTACACCCATGCCATCCAAAATAAATTAAGTATTTTGAGGAAAGCATTCCAGGATGTTTCTCCATATAGTGGACTTCAATAGGGAACAACAGGTTGAGGGTCCAAATTGCAGTTTCAGTGCAGCTTCAAAGGGTTCTACTGTACATGATCCCAGCCGAGGAATAAGCGTCTTATCTGGCAAAATGATTGGCCATTTTCTAAAAATAAAAAAAATAAATTATATACTTTTTAACCACAAGTGTTCGTCTTGCATAGGCACGTCCATGAATTCACGCATTACGTAATCACATTGGTAAGGTTACTTTCTTTTCCCAAACTGCATTGAAACTGCAATTTGGAAATTCAACCCATTGGATCCCATTGAAGTCCACTGTATGCAGAAAAAATCCTGGAATGCTTTCCTCAAAAGATGTAATTTATTTTTGACTGAAGAAAGAAAGACATCTTGGATGACGTGGAGGTGAGTAAATTATCTGCAAATTTTAATTCTGAAGTGAACTAATACTTTAAAGGTCACATATTATACACCTTTCTGGAGTTTTATTTTAGGTTTTGATGTCCTTAAGAATATGTATTTGCGGTATAAGAACCAAAAACCATCTACATATATATTTTTAGCTCCTTTTACTGGAGCTCTGCTTTGAACAGGTCGATTTTGGCCTGTCTAATTGATATTCATGAACCTCTCTTCTGATTGGCCTGTTGTTTTCTGAGTGACGCACGGCCAGGCCAACCACAGGTAACTAGGGTCATGTATGCTGTAGCCTGCTATGGCAAATAGAAAAATAGAAACACCTGTAAATAGAAACACATGTAATGATGGCCACTGCTGAGGGAAATGTTTTCTGGCCTTACATGTTTGAGCCGGACTCCGGCTACCGAATCGGCAACGATAGGCGACAACCAATGACCTCATCAAATGCGCTTACAACAGGATGTTTCAGAATGGTAATTATTATTATTATTTTTTTTCAAAAACCGAATGCAGTAATCTACGTAACCATTGCTTTCCGACTGATACAACACATCAGCATCAAGTTAGCAACACGTTAGCATCACGTTAACATTGCATAACCATTTACAAACTATAATTTCAGATTATGCTGGCTCCATAATGTAACATAAAATGTGTGAGAAGTTTACTTACGGGTTGCGGACATTACATAATGTCTGTTATATTACAGTACATAAAATGTCACTTACCACATAAACAGAGTAAGGAGAGATGACTAAGGAGATGGCAAATTGCAGATCCTGAGCACCTCTGACAAACATCTAATCTTGTAAAATGTGTGGTAAGTACTGCCGCTCCATAATATAAACAAAGTATGTGTGATCGTCTATCGGCCCAACACTAGTTCGGAAGCCTGTGCAATGGTGTAGTTTCCTGACATCCATCGACTGAACAGCGTTTTCTTGACATGTTTCCATGTTATTGTTGCTCAGCAATGGCATGGACGTGATGTTGTCTGTTGAAAGTGCTCGGGGTGGTGACTGAAGGCGGTGACTGTGTAGTTCTGATGTCACCTTTTTACAGAAGTCACAATGGCTTGTGAAAAGGCACAGCTACTTTATACAGGCTGTATGCATTTGTCTGTGGATTGACTGTTTTGAAACGTATATGGTAGTTACATAGCCCTTAGACCTCAGTTATCATGAAAAAAGCCAGGCAATTTCAGTTTTGACAATATGGGACCTTTAATACCCCTTTTTTTGTTTTTCTTAAAAAATAACTCTGCATTGCATTTTTAATGTTCCATGTATTTGAAATAGCTATTTTTAAAGAGCTACTCTCAAGATGGTTTCGTTTTTTTATTATTATTATTATTATTATTAATATGCACTCTTTGTTGTGCTCTTTATCTCTCGCACACTATTTTTGTCATGTCCATTTGTAACTTGACTGCTTGATATTGCAGACTCGTATTTGTTTTCATATTGTTTTAATTTACGGTAACACTTCATTTTAAGGTGTCCTTGTTACACGTTACATGTTATTACTATTGTAATAATAATTAATTATGCATAATTACATGCAGGTAGCCCTAAGCCAGACCCTTAACCTAACCCTAAGCATATAGTAATTTTTAATTAATATTAATCAGTAATTAAATGTATAATTACACTGTGACAAGGACACCTTAAAATTAAGTGTAACCTAATTTACTTTCATTCGTATTATTATTATTTACTACACTCTGTTATTCTTCTAGTTATTGACGTACTGCGGATACATTTCGAATTCAGCAAAAACTCAAGTCATATATCATAACATCTCGGTTACGTATGGTAACCCTCGTTCCCTGAAGGATGACCGACGAAATTGGGATCTCGCTTAGAGGGACCAATCTACTTTGAGTGTAAACTAAACGAGCCAATGCACATTGGCATGCGATTATTGCATCCAGCTGCTGCTGATCACAGCGTGAGTATAAGTAGGCAGCAGATGCAGCGCATATTCAGGTTTTCGCTGAGGAGCCAAGCCGGTGACCCGGTCGCTCAGCGGTGGTACAGGAGCTGTGGCGACGGGACGTGACGTCTCCGTTCCCTCCTTTAGGGACCGAGGGTTACCATACGTAACCGAGACGTTCCCTTTCAGTCGGTCACTCCCGACGTCACATCGGATGACCGACGAAATTGGGATCGTACCAAAAGCCCACAGCTACTGCCCCTTCCAGTGTCCTGTGGAAGCCACCTGTGCCCCTATTTTTTGGCGCAGGCCAGGGCCTGCACAAGAGGACCAGCTACTGCTACTATGGCACTACCCACTGAGTAAGACTGGATAACACTGGGAAAACGTACCCGTTCCACTCGGACCAGGGATGTTATGGAAGCTCGAACCTTCCCGAAGGAGGTTTCGGAAACAGTACACATATGGACATCCCTTAGGTGCATATGGAAGAATGGAG
>NW_015506550.1:35610-35833 GCF_001515645.1 Sinocyclocheilus grahami
CTCATGCAAGTCCCTCAGTGCCTTGGCCTGGTGCACTTGCAATCATGCCTTAGCGTGTAAGGCGGAGGCAACTTCTCCACAGGTCGTATAGGCATCGCTGGCCAGTCGAGTACCTACAGACCCGGGAGGGGAGGAACGGTTCTCCCTGCCGGTTGGAGGGGGTATTAGGACACAACTGCATCGCAACCGACCGCTCCACCGGGGGGACCCTTGTAACCCCCTA
>NW_015506550.1:35925-37681 GCF_001515645.1 Sinocyclocheilus grahami
CCGTTGAGCTCCTCATGCACCTCCGGGAAGAAAGGCACCGAGGTGGGGCGCTGAAATTCAGCGTGGACCATGCCGAGAACCAGTCGTGCAACCTTGAGGGCTCGGGACACAGTGAAATTCTTCACTCGAGCCCTACCCCTACGGCGGCCCGGAAAAGCATAGCCATTATTTCTGGATCCAATCCAGGCATTGCTACGTTCCCGGAGGAGAGCAGCGCAGCCGAATCTTCCTCTCCAGAAAGCTCTGGCTCACCCGCCAATGCTGCAATCGACAGCCGATCGTCGGGGGGAGCCTCGGAAGAAACAGGTGGTTCCCCCCCGGGAGGGTCCAGCCTGCTCTTTTTGAGAGCTCTGCTGGTTTCGAAGTGCCGGCGGGCTTGGGCATCCCCGGAGGGTAATTCCTCACCGTGACCGTAAGACCAGTCCGCCCCCACTCCCAGAAAAAGGACGCCCCCGGCTGCCACCAGAGGGAACCCCAGATCTAGGCAGTGGCACGGTCACTCCGCCCCCTTGCAGGTAACGGAGTCCAGTCCGCAACTCCGAGATGATCATACCCCCGCAATGGGAGCATGAGCCATCCAAGAAAGCCACCTTAACGTGCTTCATGCCCAGGTACGAGAGGCAGCGATCGTGACCATCACCCAGCGCCAGGTAACGACCGCATCCAGAACGCCCGGGTGATACGTTGTCTATAGCAAGACCCACATCGTCTTTATTAAATCTGTCAGCTTTGCTCATGGGAACCAGTCGTGTGAGCTGTTAATGCCATGTGATTAATCACTCTGGAGACTATAGTCATGACAATGCTAATTAGCTAATAACAACATAAGAAAGTTCACAGTCCCAAACCCTTCACTACTGACCGTCATAAGCTGTTACATGAAAGGTAGTAGACAGGGAAAACATGAGTTATACTTTAAAAGGAATAGTCCACTTCAGTAAAATTCTGGGATCATTTACTTCATTTCCAGCGTTATCGTTGACATGATTGCAAAGATATTATTTAAACTGAGCTGGATGTTGACATCACTGAATTCAATGATGAACTGTCTTTAACTGAAAAATGAGTGTTTACTATTGTCATTTTGCATTATTGACACTATTTTCCTAATTAATGCTGTTCAGTTGCTTTGTCACAATCTGTATTGTTAAAAGTGCTATATAAATAAAGGTGACTTGACTTGACTTGACATAATCACTGTTTGCATTATCGATTATTGGTGTCACCTTACATTGCTTGTGCACATCCCTAGTAAGAGTAATGTGTATTGTATTATATGTAGCCAGTGTTATGTTGCAATCCTTAATATTTGAAACAAACATATAAATTGATTAAAGGGAAGAAAAAAAAAACTGGAACTCAAGTCCTTATGTTTTGACTAATAAGTATCTTAAGAAAAGTTTTTGGAAATACAATATACTGTATTTTCAAGTGTGTATGCTTAAGATAATACAATGTTTAGAAGAGTCTTATTCCCTTAGAATGTTTTGTGTTTTGTGAATCTGGCCTCAGTTCTCTCCAACGTAGAGAAAACTAAACTCAATTACACACATGCGACACCTTCCACCCTGAAGACACAGACCGTCTGTTCTGGATCAAACAGCTGCTGAACAAAACCAGAACAACACTCTGAAATACACAGCAAAATCCACACGTATTCAGGTGTTAACATCTGAAATCTCTTCAACCCTTTTACAAGCCTTTCATAATCACTCATGGGGTGCCGGGAGGCCGACTGTTTTTTTTGTTTTTTTTT
>NW_015506550.1:37691-41865 GCF_001515645.1 Sinocyclocheilus grahami
TTTTTTTTTCGTTTTCACAATGTCGATTGTGTGTGTGTGTGGCCAAGGAAAACATCTAAAGACAACAGAAGGTCCTGCACTCTCTGCATTGATCTTTCATTGATCAGTAGCTGTGTGTGTTGTGTAGAAATGTACAGGTGTACAGTTTTGACTCAGTCTTAAGTCTGCTTTTCTGAAGACTGCTGTCTATATTCTTCTGCTCAGTTGTTATGTTTATCCATCACAACTTTTCTGCTGTTTATGCTGTGGGAAATAACTGAATGGCAACATTTTGTTACTGATCCCATAAATCCCACAAAGTTTGTTCGACTGTTTTTGGAGGAGGTTGTTATTGCTGTTGTCTCTAACTTCAGAACAGACAAATGTGAATTTGGCAAAGCTGCAGATTCACATTAATAAAAAGAAAGGGTTTGTGGGCATAACAGTAAGCTACAGATGCCGCTCATTTGGCCTGTGCAGTAGCTCCTCCTACTGATCTGTTTAGGGATGATGTTTCATGTGGTCTATGAAAGACAGACCACTTTGAATTGAGCTCCAGCCTCTTCTCTGCACTACTTGTTACTCCAAACTACACTTGAAGTAATTGCTGTGAGAGTTAGTGTGGTTTTGCTGCATGTAGACCCACATGGGGTAGACCGCCCAGTGTCCCATATCTCAAAGAGATTTCATTGGCCTGAAGCTAATTATAGCACATTTGAGATGGAGACACTGCCATTGCTATTGGCACTACAACACTGAGTTGCTTTGCTCATGGTTGTTTTTACTTCTCCCTGACATCTCTTTGCTTCTGACACTGACTGGTTACCTTTCGACATATAAAGGAACAAAGATAATGGGACTTTAATCACTTATGTATTGGTTTTGCAAAGTGATGTAACACTGTAAACAATGATGCATTGGTTGTACACTACCACAGTAGAACAGTACGTTTTTTTTATGTTTTTAAAGAAGTCTCTTCTGCTCACCAAGCCTGCATTTATTTGATCCAAAGTACAGCAAAAACAGTACAATTTTGAAATATTTTTACTATTTAAAATAACTGTTTTCTATTTTAATATATTTTAAAATGTAATTTATTCCTGTGATTTCAAAGCTGAATTTTTAGCATCATTACTTCAGTCACATGAATATTCAGAAATAATTCTTATATTCTGATTTGCTGCTCAAAAAACACGGGACTTGACTTACTGTGGAAGCATGTCAGGAAGGAAACTGCCCAGGGCCATTTGAACGAGTGCTCCCTTTCTGGCCAACCTCCAACTCAAGTGAGCCTCCCATTTTTTCCCAATCTCCATGTCGAGATCAAGAAGGCTTCGAATAATCCATTCTTCTCATACATCCACAGGTTCCAGCATACTAATTATGCCAATATTAAGGGGATGCGTGTGCACAGATATGAGAGGATGGCCCCTGTTGAAGAGACGCTAGCTTGCTATCTCTCTAAGGCAGAGACATCTTCCCTCAAGGCTTCCTATTTAGCATCCAAGCCCCTTCGTGATACATTTTGTTTGGATGGCAAAGCATATGCGGCAGCAGGTCAGGCTGTGTTCAAGCTTACCAGGCGGACCTGCTGAAAGACCTGGAAAAAGGCCAGGTCTAGGTCTGGCATTGCCTGCTTATTACAGGGTCACTCATGGGCATGCTGTTCCTGGAGCTTCCATCATGTGACTGACCTTATTGTTGATCGGATGGAACTCCCCTCAGTTGGAGGGTTTTCCTATGAGTACACCACTCCCAGAGCCCCAACCTGAGTCTTACTTAGCATGGGAGTTCTCTTCCCATCTTGGGAATCAAGTATTTCACCTCTTGAGCCTGTGTAGCAGTCATATCAGTTTGATAGGCCTCCTTTCGGCCTCCCCTGATGGACTTTGAGCAACACTCCATGATTTTAATTCCATGATTCTAATTTAATTGTGAAGCATTTCAGAATGAGTAAAAATGATTCTCCAATGCATGACGATTATTTCCTCAGTGATTCTGATTTGATTCTGAAGAAGTGCATCTGTTGCGTCACAATTATTCTTTCAACAATTCTAAATATATTCTGAAGAAATTTAGAATTCAAGTTTAGATAAAATCTGCAGCCCCCAACTGCCTAAATAGCTCAATGTACAAAACAATGCAGCAACAGTACTACATTGATATTAGTACTGAATTTCTCTGCAACAGAGCAATCTTACATGTCAGTTGTCATTTGTTGTGAAAAAGACAGCATTTGTAGAAATTGAAATAGTGTTTAGTAAATACAACAGAAACAGAATAAAAAATCAAGCAAAACTAAGTTTAAAATCTAAACTGGCTTAAAAGTGAAATGTTGGAAACCTGTGTGAAAACAGTCATTATTTTAGCAAATTCTTGCAAAAATGATGTGTTTTGCCTTTAAAGTTTGCTAGACCAACAGAGTTAGTTACAAATTCACTCACCAAGTAACAGTATACACACTGAAGGGTTTGCAGCAGTTTCTTTCATGCAATTAAGTTAACGAATGGAAGTTAATTGACCATCTGTTTGTTGTTTGATTAATCGTCATGGGTTGTCCACTCCCGCTCTGTAGAGAACGAACAGCACAGATTCAAGAGACAAAAAAAAATCACCATTAGCAGCATCACATCGAATGTTCAGCACGTTTGATTAGATCTCTAAAGCCAGATGTGAGGAACGCAAGCCATAACTGTAGGCGACAATTTTTCTTACTGATAATTATTTCAATTTTTCACCCTACTTTTATAGTTTTTTTGTTTTCCCATCACATTGCCTCGAACAGGCGGAGGTCATTAAACAAATTCTTCAGCCTGGCAACGGCAGCCCTCATTTCCTGAGATTAGAATTTGTCATTGGCCTCTGGCCCATGTTGTTTTCTCTCTTTCTCTAATAATTTATGCATGTGATTCAATTTAATCAAGATCATATTTCATACTGCGGCCATCCCTGCGAGCGCAGCGCTGTCGGTGTACTTTAAAAACTCGAAGCAACATGCAAAAGCACTGTTTTGAAATCCGCCACACCAACCAAGTCATATTATTTTCTTCTCTGGTATTTCCTTTCAGGATTAGTGTAATTGCCGGGTACAATCTGTGCAGTGTTCTCAGTTGGGCGCTGTAATCTCTCGGCGGAGTACCTGCTCGGCGCTCTGATCTCCCCCATTACTCTTCATTAACAAGCTGCTCTCTCCACTGTCTCAAGCACTGATACAATTAAATGTGTATACTGGGATTGGGGCTTCGTGCACCCCACTGCAGAAGGATTAGATCGTAATCTTTCTTCCTCCTTTTCTCGAAACCCTAGACTAAACTGTCTGTCACCCGACGTGCTTCGTTTTGTCATTTGGTACAGTGTGTGATCTGTCTAAGACCAAATCAGGAACCATCATTAAAGCCTAATAGTGCAAAAACATCCATTGGTTACACTTTACTTGAAGGGGTGTGCATAAGACTGACATGACACCTTCATAATCATGACATGACACATACATAATCATGACATGACTCATTTCATGAATATGAAGTTTTTTATGCATGTTTATGACAACTGTAGTGTCATTCGCTCAGTTATGTAATTTTTAATGCAAAGATGACATTGTTTGAGATGTCTTTGTAATGGGCTATGGTTAGGGGTAAGGGGTAAGGGTAGGGGTAGGGTTAGGTCAAATAATGTCATATTTGCATTACAAATGACATAACTGAGCGAATGACACTTAATGACAGTTGTCATAAACATGCATAAAACCTCCTTCATATTCATGACATGTGTCATGTCATGATTATGAAGGTGTCATGTCAGTCTTATGCACACCCCTTCAAGTAAAGTGTTACCCATCCATTAAAACGCTCCTTTAAAGTGATATGCTTCTGTATGTGGCAATAATGCTGAATTAGAGCTGAATTCCTTCCTTCCTTCCTTCCTTTATTACGTCATTCATTCATTCATTCATAAAAATATATCTTTATAATCACCAGATCAGTCAGTTCAAGATCAGCATCAAGAGTCGGTGATTCCAATTCTGCTTTTTTTTGCCAAACATCCGTTATAATCAATGACAAGGTCTACACTGTACAATGCATCTCTAATTTGCATTGTGTTTGCACTGTTAGTTGTGATAAAAGCATTCGTGAGAGTGCAGAAATCAAGGTGCAATGGTGAGATCAGTGCATTTGTGCTTTCAACAGCACTGCAA
>NW_015506550.1:41875-42674 GCF_001515645.1 Sinocyclocheilus grahami
ATGATTAGTTTATCATGGAAGCTGTGATAGTTACAACTACACTGGAAAAAAAAGAGTTCCACATGAAATACTATAATTCAGGAATTTCATAAGCAAACATATTTCCCTAACACACCAGTGTGTGTTTACACTGAAGTCTTAAAAGAGACCCAACAATTAAACTGAGTGTTCAAATCAGAGGGTTAAAATCATGGTAAAAACAAGCATACATGTTTTTTAGACAGTACGATTATTAGACTGTTTTTGGTGTAAAAATCCAACTAACATTAGTTTCCAACTAACATATGTGAAAAAAGCAGTTTGTGACCCCTTTAAAAATGTCTTGCTTGCAAAGGAAATAGCAATGCTTGTGACAGAGCAAACACTGGTCATGAAGGTAAATATTAACTTTGTGTAATGTAATCGCTAACCTTTTTTGCACCCAATACAAAATGTATAAAGTCATGGAAATTATGAAGATAAACTAAATGAAAATGAGAAATATTTATTAGATGAATAAAAATATGTTTATGTGTATATGTATGTATGCACAGTATGCATGTATTTATTTAGTTAGTTAGCTTTGTTTCAACAGGTTTTAGTTGATGATAATGCCATTTGTGTTGATTACAGCCGCAAGACCAAAACATGGTTCTGGTTATCACTCTCACTCAATGCAAATTTGAGAGTGACTCTTGTATGTTGTACATACACAGAATGGTAATTTGATAGATCCATTCTCACATTGTCTAACTGATGCGTTTTATTGCATAAAAATTAATTGCTTTTTTATTATTATTTTCATGTATTTTATTGCATT
>NW_015506550.1:43723-44401 GCF_001515645.1 Sinocyclocheilus grahami
CTATTAGTATAATGTCTGCTTAATATTCTGACTATAAGTAACTTTGAAGGTATGTCAACTTATTCTACTAACCCTAACCCTAACCCTAAACTAACAGTCTACTGATACTATAATGAAAAGCTAGTTGACATGTAGTTGTACATTTACTTAGAATTAGTTGACATGTAGTTACAAAATTATATATAGTTAGTAGAATGTCTAACCAAAACTTTTAAATAAACAGTTATGTGGTTATTTAGAACTGAGCATATCACATTTTTACACTGTTTTCTAATCTAAAAAGTTTTTTTTTACTTAAAAGTACTTTTCCTGTTTTATGAATGGGCTGTTACCTAAATATATTACATATATTATTGTAACACTTAATTTTAAGGACCAGTTCTCACTATTAACTAGCATGCATATTACTAGCATAATGGCTGTTTATTAGTACGTATAAAGTGCATATTAATGTCTTGTTCTGCATGACCATATTCTAGATCCCTTAATCCTAAATTTAACAACTGTACCTTACTAACTTTTAATAAGCAGCAGCACATTAGGAGTTTATAAAGTCATAGTTAATAGCTAGTTAAAAGTGAATAAATAAAGTAAAGTAAAGTAAAATAAATTGTGACTCATAGTATTAATACAATTTCAGCACTTAAATCATTATCATTGAGTCAGGGAAAAAAAAAA
>NW_015506550.1:45690-46955 GCF_001515645.1 Sinocyclocheilus grahami
GTGATGCCCCCCCCCCCCAAAAAAAAAACCCCAAAACAAAAACAAAAAAACGTGTTTTTTGAACCAGTTCACTAAATTAAATTGGGTTGGATTTTGAAATACTAAATGCTGAAACTTTCTAGACATTTTAAATTGCAAGTATGCTCATTCATACAGTATGTTTTTGTACCTGATTTTAAATAGGGTTATTTTGGATGTGGACACAATTAAGATTGAAATAACAAAGTGAAAAAAGATCAACCTAAATGTAAATTCAGTGGTTTCAAAACGGTACTTTTTTGTTTTGTTTGTTTGTTTTTTTTACTGTGGAACCAAAAAGATGTTAACGCTAATCTCTTTCTTACAAGGAATATCCAGTAATTGGTTGTCAAGCTCCAAAAAGGACAACATGCAGAAGATTATCAGAGAATAACACCTTTAATAGACCTTTAAATCTAGGTCTGTTCATTAGGCAAAGCAATCACATGGCTTCAGAAGGCTTGGAGTATATCTGTGTGAGTATAGACATGGACTTTTGTTTCTTTGTTTTTGATTTTTTGATTTTTTTTAAGCATTAAAGTCATATTGTCATATGTGTTTGAAATGAAATAAGGGAGAGTAAAATTCCTGTAAACTTGGAAAATGCTCACAATGGCTTTGGTCTCTACTTTGATTGTGTTATTGTGTTACTTTGCAGTTTGATACAGATGCTGAGGTGAATATTTGCCAGAGAGGAAAGTGACCGATTGAATTGTAATAATGGACTTCTGTGCAATTATTCCATGCCATTTACCATGCGGTTCTGAGAGTGATGGTAATGTATCTGCTTGAGTGTGTGGGAGGAGTCATGTGTAATTACCGGTTATGGCCACCTTGGTAAATGGAGGCGTGTGTTTAATTTGTATTGATTTCCCTGTGCGGGGGTTTTGTGTTATTCCGTTTGAAGGGATCAAAAGAAACCTACAGGATCAATTAGGATGAGCACTTTGAAGTGAGAACATTGTCTAAAGTTGATTCTTTCTGTGAGAACCTTTGAGAAAAGAGGCTTGATCTGTGAATTGAGCTGAAATGAGCTGGATTTTTTATTTATATTTCTGAATACAGCACAGCAAAAAAAGGATGATACTCTTTCAAACACTTTTTACACTATATATATATATGTATATATATGACGATTATCTGACAAACACTACAGAAGCAACAGTGATTCCAATACTGAGAAATATTATTACAATTAAAAATAAGTGTTTTCTATATGTGAATATATAGTAAAGTGTAATTTATTG
>NW_015506550.1:48426-49461 GCF_001515645.1 Sinocyclocheilus grahami
TTTTGTTTTTTTAACAGAAGACACTCATACAGTTTTGTAACAGCTTGTGGTGGATAAAACTATCCCTTTAATATAATTTTGCAGAAATGTCACCACAGTCTTGTTTCTCCAGCCTAGTTTGAAATTTGTTTATGTATTCTATGTATACACTTTATGTATTTTTGTATGTGGAATGATGATACGTGGCATAAACACACAAGGTTGCCACCACAAACATTCAGTTAAAGAATACTGTTTTGATTAAATTTAAGCTCTAATTGTGAATGTTGGCTGTTACATGAATGCATTTTGTGTACTGTGTAAGAATACAAATGAACAGTAATTTAATTTGCATTTATTTGCATACTGTTTCCATGTATCATTTCAAAGCATTTTTAGAAGATGAATGTTTCTACATTACAATTAAGAGTAATCTGTTATCAGATGTGATAATGTCAAAGTAATGTCCGTATGGCAGAAATGTAGAGTATTTTAGTGTCACATATTAATTTAAGCAGAAACAATGAACATGTTCAAGCACTGATTACATGTTGTGATCATAATGATTACAATATAAGTAAAAGTTGTCATTTTTTGTATGTTGATTGAAAGTTGGTTATCTGAAGTCCTTGCAGAGGTTGGCATCATCTCTTCTCTCGTGTTTGTCATCTGACATCGTTGTATGATGCTGGATCCAATCCTGAGGTAGAATCAAAAGAGCAAATGGAGAGTAAATAGCATAGCTGCTGTTCAAGCAAAGATATTCATGTGCATTTAATCAGATGTAAGTGGAGTACAAGGTTACGACATGCATTATTTGAATACTTGGCTAAAGAAATCTGTCTTTAATCAAGATTTAAACTCGGAGAGTGTGTGTAAGCCCTGGATATTATCTGGATGAGTATTCAAGAGTAATAAAACCTGGCAGAAAATACCACATTTTCAGGTTTATGATGCAACAGGCAATGGAAAATAATAATTTCCTATAATTATCTCTGGCAGCATGGAAATTAACCATCAATTACACACCTATATATATATATATATATATATATA
>NW_015506550.1:50746-51099 GCF_001515645.1 Sinocyclocheilus grahami
TGTGTGTGTGTGTGTGTTTATGTGTGAGACCTGCCGTCAGCCCCGAGCATCTCATCAGGATGGCGGCTCTGCTGATGCTGCACTGGAGGCCAACAGATGGGCAGCGTTCATCAGGCATCACGACGGCACAGGAGGACGCCTCAAATAACACACTCGCCTGATGAGAGCATTTGAATCACCACCATGCTTAAAAAAAATAATAAATGAAGGTTACAGCATGTTTAAGTGAAACCGACAACTTTGGCACTTATTCTATAACTAATTTCAGAATGATCTGATCTTTGCAGGATTCCTTGATAAAGAGAAAGTTCAAAATAAATATATAGTTCAGTCATGAAACTCTAGATGGCGCA
>NW_015506550.1:51109-52202 GCF_001515645.1 Sinocyclocheilus grahami
CTTCTTGTAGTTAGGAGTGACAGCTGTCTGTCTCACAATGCGATTAACATCGTTCACAGTAATCCAGGTAAGCACTTTTAAAAAGCAAGTGTAAAATATCAGCGTCTCCCGCGACTTCTCCACTGTTTACGCCGCAAAGACGGCTTCCGGCGCTGCACAGGATGTAACTGAGCTGGCTGAAGCTTGGCGAGGGGGGTTGAATACCAGAGGTGCGACACTCCCATAGAGTTCTATAAGAACTGAGAAATGCAGATTGAAGCCCATTCATTTTAATTTTTCTCAAGGACAATCGCCAGAATGTTGAAGAAATTACATAATTTTTTTGACATTTGAATGCAGTTGACCTCTCGGAAATGAAGCGCATTATAGTAAATGCTTATCGTTAGATAATAGAGAGTTATACTATAATTGCAGTTAGATAATGTGAGAAACACCTTAATAGTGACCATAACCAGATGCTAGTTGTCATATTTTTACGTTTTTATTCTTTCTGCAATCTTTCTCTCCCTGTAGGAGGTTGAATGAGTTTCAACGAAGACAACCCATTGAAGGCAGTAATACAATACAATAAAGAGTTTCGCTGAATGCAACAGGTTGCCTTGTGTTTTTTAAAA
Organism: Sinocyclocheilus grahami; assembly: GCF_001515645.1. Lineage (NCBI taxonomy): Eukaryota > Metazoa > Chordata > Actinopteri > Cypriniformes > Cyprinidae > Sinocyclocheilus > Sinocyclocheilus grahami. The sequence continues at coordinate 51,724 of NW_015506550.1, forward strand.
CATTATTTTAAACTTTTTTATTGGGTTCAATTCCCTATTTGCTTGCCTTTTGTAATATTAACTTGTATGCTTATATGAATATCACAAAACAACACTGGGATGCTCATAATTAACCTTGTTAAATTTAACATTAAAAAAAAAACTAAATCTTGTTAATGTCTAAATATACATTCAAATGCAAAACCTAAAAAAAAAAAAAAACAAGTAAGCAATTATGACCGGCAAAACTCGAGTAGAGTTAAATATTGGTAGGCTATATTTATTAAACAGCCGTACGGGCATCTACTGGTTAAATCACAGCATTACATATGAATATAATGTTTTTGGCCACCAAATGCCTCTAATTTGCCTCTTTGCACTGGACGTTAAAAAACTTTTCTCCATTTTAACCCTAAATACTGTCATGATACACAGAGTAGACAACTCGGTGAACTCAGTCTTAAAGGGGTGGTTCACTGGGTTTTTTCTAGGCTTGATTG
>NW_015506550.1:53420-54082 GCF_001515645.1 Sinocyclocheilus grahami
AATTTTTTTCATCGCTCAGATAATAGAGTACTCAGTTATAATAATTGAAGTGTCCTTATCGAATATATATATATATATATACACTGAACAAAATTATAAATGCAACACTTTATTTTGAAACCGCATTTGCTGCATCGTTTTTCTACACCAATCTGTACTGTAAATTAAAAAATGAAATCATTATTAAATGAATAATCATACACATCATAATTGTATGATAAAGTGATTAAAGTATGAGTGATGTGAACTTGTGGTAAATGTTCTAAAACATTAAATGTTTCTGCAATAACAAAGAACCAAAGAAGCTTGAAACACAAACAGAACAAGTAATTTACAAGATGTATTAAGTGACACAAAGGCCTTTCCAGTAAACTTCCCAGTCATGTATTTCTAAATACAAATATATATTTATAATTTCATTATGCAACAACATTCAGAAGTACATCAAATAGTAAAAAATAATTTTAAAAACTATACTTACAAAAAAAAATAATTGCAAAATGACTGCAATCAAAGACATACAGTCACATACTGTGTAGTATATTACAAACAATAATTCCCTAAAAAATAAACTTTCCATTTAGCTCTCAATAACAATAAAAAAAATAAACATTCAACATTGTCATCAACAGAAAGTGTTGTGGATTTTTCTTGGGTGCGGC
>NW_015506550.1:54825-58208 GCF_001515645.1 Sinocyclocheilus grahami
CAGTATATATATATATATATATATATATATATATATTACTTACCACAAAGTTTTACACTGTGGGGTATCACAGATTCCACAAAATAATGAAGAAGCACAACATTATTTTCAACAATGATAATAATTGGAAATGTTTCTCGAGCAGCAGATCAACTTATTACAATTATTTGTAATAATATTTCACAATATGATCGATTTGACTGTATTTTTTATCTAATTAATGCAGCCTTGGTGATTGTTAGATCAAAAAAATAAATAAATCATGTCCAGAAGATCTCACACTGTGCTCATATTTGTCAAGATACTTAACCAAAATCTGCAATCAAATCATCTAAAGAACCAACTGAAGAGTTTATATCCACATTAATTTATAGCTCTATATTATTTTGTATTATTATTATTTACCTTATTATTAATCACGCTATGTCAACATCCTACGTCATCTGCCAAAACTACTAGGCCTCATCTAGTACCACAGTTAGATGAAGTGAGAGAGAAGTGTTTATTACGTTTGAAATATGAATATTTTTCTTACAAAAACTCATGGATTCGCTACAAGAGGCCTTTATTCAACCCCCGGAGCCGTATGAGGCCTATTTAATTATGGATGCGCGCACTTTATTTGACGTCTTTTGGACTGTTGAACAAAAACACCCGCCCACTGCAATGATAACGTTTGAATAGCCAGGACAATTTTTAATATAACTCCGATTGGATTCGTCTGAAAGAAGAAAGTCATATAAACCTAGGTAGAATAATAAAAAACATGTAATTGTTTAAATTAATGTACATATATGTTATGTACAAGTGTGCAATTTTTGAATTATATGTATAAATATGTCAGTTATGATGGACAATGTATAGTTACTGTTATTTTACTGCACATGATGTTGTTATTCAGAAACTGTCTAAATCCCTCTTTAGCATGTTGAAAGAGCAGAAAAAAATATTTCAACATAAAGGAAATAATTTACTCTCTCACTTGTTGTCTTTTTTCCCATGCAATTACTGAATTAATGGAACCTTTTAAACTTTTAAAAGAACATAAAAATGACAAAAAAAAATAATAATCATAAATGTCGAAGTCAAGTTGACACATTCACAGTATTATGTTTCTTTGCTCGTTTTCTGTGAGCATGTGAATACTTTTTTTCCCAAAATTAACTTTTGGGTAACACTTTACTTGAAGGGGTGTGCATAAGACTGACATGACACCTTCATAATCATGGCATGACACGTGTCATGCCATGATTATGAAGGTGTCATATCAGTCTTATGCACACCCCTTCAAGTAAAGTGTAACCAACTTTACTTGAAGGGGTGTGCATAAGACTGACATGACACCTTCATAATCATGGCATGACACGTGTCATGCCATGATTATGAAGGTGTCATATCAGTCTTATGCACACCCCTTCAAGTAAAGTGTAACCAACTTTTGTTGCACATAGGGAAAACAACAAAAAATTATATCTATCTATCTATCTATACTACACTCTAGACGAGCTAGTCCACTGAAGTCCACTGAAAAGCGGTGTGTGAACCTTTCCTCCTGACTCACTTTCAGGAGCAGATCTTCAATAAGTAGATATCAGCAGCCCTGCAGTGCCAATTGAGTGTGAAATTATTCACTTAGACTTGCAAAAGCTTTTGGGTTCTGTATATCTGGCAACAGTCCAACTGCTTACCCTAAAGTAAAAATAAATAAATAAATACATTAGGTTCAGAGTCAATCTCTCACTCAAATTGATTCAAAAACCTCCTTCCATGTTTAGTAAGGCTAAAGTTAACTAATGCAAATCTAAGACCTGAACCCTAAGGATCAACCCTCACAGAATTCACCACCCACAAGCAAATGCAGCATCTTATAGAATATTCAAGTGTCGTATCTCTGCTAAATGTTCAATAGAACTGCTGCTGCTGCTGACCTTGTACTTTATTACTGACCAAACATTCTTAATTCATTTACTCAAGGTAAAAAATAGTTTTAATTTTCTGAAGCAGGAAATAAGCCACAATTCAAACTATGGTTGATCTTTCTATCCACTGAAAGGAATGATGAAGCAATATATCTCTTATGAAAAAGAAGTACACTTGAGCATACTTTTAAAAAGTGTGTTTATTATGGAAATAATATACTGGGATTTTTTTTTTACTTGAGACTAAACTGAATCCAATGTTATCTGTGTATTGTTTGGTTTAAGGTTAGGGTTTTATGGACTTTCAGTTGGTTTCACCTGGTTTTCCTGTGTTTTGTTACTATTTACCTGTTTCCCTGGTTCCCACTTCATTTGTTTCCATGGACACAGATTACGTTGCTCACCTGTTTTCGGTTTCATGGATTTCTATCCTGTCTGTATATGTTGCACTTAGTTTGTTGAATTCCTTATCTTAATTGTAATTCAATTGCAATTAAATTAAAACAAAAAAAATGCTATTAGCTGAACTTTAGTGTTTGGTAACACTTTATTTTAAGGTGTCCTTGTTACACATGTTAAATGTACTTATTAAAAGAACAATAAATTATGCATAATTACATGCAAGTAACCCTAAGACAAACCCTAATCCTATCCCTAACCATATAGTAAGTACATCTAGTTAATTAGTACTTAAATGTATAATTACACTGTAACAAGGACACCTTGAAATAAAGTGTAAATGAGTGATCTGACTCACTTAAGTACAATGTGTGTACAAAATATGCTTTGTCATTTCTGTTGAAACGTATTTCAGGTATTAAAATACATTTGCATTCACACATTTGTAATGATTGCTATTTTAATGCAATATTAAATCACAGCACAGTTAAAATTATTATCGAGTACTTTCCATTTGCTTTAGTATGTTATTCAACACAAAAATAAGTGTACTTCTTAAAAGAGTGAAAAAAGAAAGTTATAAAAGCGTCCCTCTGTAAATGCAATTAAGTGGCCTTTCATTTGTTTGATATTATTTTATCACCTGAACCCTCTTGAAGTGCACTGTTTTTATTCCCTTCTTTTGATTTGAAATACACTACAAATGAACATCAATACACTTAAGCACACTTTTTCACAAGGGATCACACATTACATACTGTCAGATTAAAAATTCAGTAACACTTTGGCTGTATCCAAAAGCTCTAAAATGCTGCCTTCGGAGGCAGCATTCTGAGACAGAAAGGCATCAAGGCATGTCCAAATCCAAATTGTGCGTTACTTCCTGTCTCCAGAGGTACATTCTTCTGATCGAATTTTGAAGGCATCATAGATGTATCCTTCGCTGCCTTTGATATCCCACAATCCTGTGTGTTCCATTCCGTGACAGTTGAGCTAAACAATAAAGATGGCGTCTGAAAGTTGCGGTTGGTGGTCAGTTTGTATGAAAATGTATATGTCTGACTA
>NW_015506550.1:58492-60758 GCF_001515645.1 Sinocyclocheilus grahami
CGGTTGGTGGTATGTTTGTATAAAAATGTATATGTCTGACTAACGTTTTGCACTTTTTATGTTATTTCTAGTGAGAAATTAGTTGTCAGTGACTGGTGTTTCTCCCTCTCACCACCAGAGGCCACCACTTCCCATCCTCCCGGACTCCGTTACCTTGACTCCACACACCTGTTGCCCATCCTGAGGGCTATTTAGACGCCTTCCCCACGCCTCTCTGGGTGGATTATTAATTGTTTGTACATGGACTGATGCAAGCCAGAAGTGGCCGTATTGTGTCAGATGCCGTTTCTGATCTGAGCCTGTGTGTCAGAGTCTTAGCTCTGTTTGTGTTTTCTGTTTTGGTTTTGACTTTGTTTTCCCTTGCAGTCAAATAAACCTGCATTTGGACCCAGACCCCTGTTTACACGGCGTGACATTAGTATTACAGTAATTAAATATTAGTTTAGTTTTTCCGAGGTGATGCTGGAGGACTACGTCAACCTGATTCTGCAGTTGAGCGGCTCAGTCGTCAGGATGGAGTTGGCTGCAGAGCCTGCTCACAGTTCTGCTGAGGTGGCAATCCAAGGGTCGTCAGAGGCCTCGTCGGCTGCACCCAGTACCTCACGCCCATTCCTGGAGCATCGCGGACTAGTACGCAGCATGCCTCCGCTGATGTCGGTGTGAGCGGCGTGGTCTGCTCGCAAAGTCCCCGAGGCAGCAGTGTCCGTTCACAGTTCCCCCGAGGCGGTGGTGCCCGCTCGCAGTTTCCCCAGAGGTGGCGGTGTCCGCTCACAGTGCCCCCGAGGCGGCGGTGCCCGCTCATGATCCTCCCGAGGTGGCGGCGCCCACTCACGAGCCTTCCGAGGTGGCGAGGCCCGCTCACGATGTTCTCGATGCGGCAGTGCCCGCTCACGATCCTCCCGAGGCAACGGTGCACGCTCACGATCCTCCTGAGGCGGCGGTGTCCGCTCACAGTGCCTTCCAGGCGGCGGTGTCCGCTCACAGTTCCCCCGAGGCGGCAGTGTCCGCTCACAAGGCTCCAGAGGTGGCGGTGTCCGCTCACGATCCTCCCGAAGCGGCGGTGCCCGCTCACGATCCTCCCGAGGCAGCGGCGTCCGCTCATGATCCTCCCGAGGCAGCGGTGTCCACTCACGATCCTCCCGAGGCGGCGGTGCCAGCTCACGAGCCTTCTGAGGTGGCGGGGCCCGCTCTCAGTTCCCCTGAGGTGGCGGTGTCCGCTCACAGTTCCCCTGAGGTGGCGGTGCCCGCTCACGATCCTCCCGAGGAGGCGGCGTCCGCTCACGATCCTCCCGAGGCGGCGGCGTCCGCTCATGATCCTCCCGAGGTGGCGGCGTCCACTCACGATCCTCCCGAGGCGGCGGTGCCCGCTCACGAGCCTTCCGAGGTGGCGGGGCCCGCTCTCAGTTCCCCTGAGGTGGCGGTGTCCGCTCACAGTTCCCCCGAGGTGGCGGTGCCCGCTTTCTGAGCCTGTGTGTCAGAGTCTTAGCTCCGTTTGTGTTTTCTGTTTTGGTTTTGACTTTGTTTTCCCTTGCAGTCAAATAAACCTGCATTTGGAACCAGACCCCTGTTTACACGGCGTGACATTAGTATTACAGTAATTAAATATTAGTTTAGTTTTCACCAAAACTCATTCTATTTTGTTGTTGATCATTAAACCATTACGCTGCCTCAGAAGCCTGTCCTAAATCAGTTTCGTGAGGTGCCTTCATGCAAAAACGCTGCCTGGGAAGTCATTGCCTCATAAGGCAGTGAGACAGCAAGTCAGCCGCCTAGGCTTTCGGACGCAGCCTTCATTTTAAGGACCAATTCTCACTCTTAGCTAGCATGCATATTACTAGCAAATTGCTAAAGCACATATTAATGCCTTATTCTGTATATTTTAGGGTATATCCCTTAACCCTTACCCCATACCTAAACTTAACAACTACCTTACTAACTATTAATAAGCAACATTTTAGGAGTTTATTGAGGGGAAAGTCATATTTAATAGTTAGTTCATAGTGGGAATTTGACCTAAAAAATAATCTTGTACTGCTACTGTCATACATTCTACAAGTACATCATGCATATACAGTATGTAGTATGAATACAATTCAGACAATTTCTGCCATGTTGTCTTGTAATGTATCTACAAAGTCAGCCATGTTGCTGTTACCTACCATTATCTAGTAGGCTGACTGCATATTTTTTTCCTTCTATTTTGTATTATTATTATTATTAATAATAATAATAATTTATTCTGTGGAGGCATTGCCTCATTTTGCTT
>NW_015506550.1:60768-62902 GCF_001515645.1 Sinocyclocheilus grahami
TCACGAGCCTTCCGAGGTGGCGAGGCCCGCTCACGATGTTCTCGAAGCGGCAGTGCCCGCTCACGATCCTCTCGAGGCGGCAGGGGTCGCTCACGATCCTCCCGAGGCGGCGGTGCACGCTCACGATCCTCCCGAGGCGGCGGTGCACGCTCACGATCCTCCCGAGGCGGCGGTGCACGCTCACGATCCTCCCGAGGCGGCGGTGCACGCTCACGATCCTCCCGAGGCGGCGGTGCACGCTCACGATCCTCCCGAGGCGGCGGTGCACGCTCACGATCCTCCCGAGGCGGCGGTGCACGCTCACGATCCTCCCGAGGCGGCGGTGCACGCTCACGATCCTCCCGAGGCGGCGGTGCACGCTCACGATCCTCCCGAGGCGGCGGTGCACGCTCACGATCCTCCCGAGGCGGCGGTGCACGCTCACGATCCTCCCGAGGCGGCGGTGCACGCTCACGATCCTCCCGAGGCGGCGGTGCACGCTCACGATCCTCCCGAGGCGGCGGTGCACGCTCACGATCCTCCCGAGGCGGCGGTGCACGCTCACGATCCTCCCGAGGCGGCGGTGCACGCTCACGATCCTCCCGAGGCGGCGGTGCACGCTCACGATCCTCCCGAGGCGGCGGTGCACGCTCACGATCCTCCCGAGGCGGCGGTGCACGCTCACGATCCTCCCGAGGCGGCGGTGCACGCTCACGATCCTCCCGAGGCGGCGGTGCACGCTCACGATCCTCCCGAGGCGGCGGTGCACGCTCACGATCCTCCCGAGGCGGCGGTGCACGCTCACGATCCTCCCGAGGCGGCGGTGCACGCTCACGATCCTCCCGAGGCGGCGGTGCACGCTCACGATCCTCCCGAGGCGGCGGTGCACGCTCACGATCCTCCCGAGGCGGCGGTGCACGCTCACGATCCTCCCGAGGCGGCGGTGCACGCTCACGATCCTCCCGAGGCGGCGGTGCACGCTCACGATCCTCCCGAGGCGGCGGTGCACGCTCACGATCCTCCCGAGGCGGCGGTGCACGCTCACGATCCTCCCGAGGCGGCGGTGCACGCTCACGATCCTCCCGAGGCGGCGGTGCACGCTCACGATCCTCCCGAGGCGGCGGTGCACGCTCACGATCCTCCCGAGGCGGCGGTGCACGCTCACGATCCTCCCGAGGCGGCGGTGCACGCTCACGATCCTCCCGAGGCGGCGGTGCACGCTCACGATCCTCCCGAGGCGGCGGTGCACGCTCACGATCCTCCCGAGGCGGCGGTGCACGCTCACGATCCTCCCGAGGCGGCGGTGCACGCTCACGATCCTCCCGAGGCGGCGGTGCACGCTCACGATCCTCCCGAGGCGGCGGTGCACGCTCACGATCCTCCCGAGGCGGCGGTGCACGCTCACGATCCTCCCGAGGCGGCGGTGCACGCTCACGATCCTCCCGAGGCGGCGGTGCACGCTCACGATCCTCCCGAGGCGGCGGTGCACGCTCACGATCCTCCCGAGGCGGCGGTGCACGCTCACGATCCTCCCGAGGCGGCGGTGCACGCTCACGATCCTCCCGAGGCGGCGGTGCACGCTCACGATCCTCCCGAGGCGGCGGTGCACGCTCACGATCCTCCCGAGGCGGCGGTGCACGCTCACGATCCTCCCGAGGCGGCGGTGCACGCTCACGATCCTCCCGAGGCGGCTGGGTCTGTTCACAATGTTCTCAAAGTGGATGTGCCCGCTCACGGTGCCCCCGAGGTGTCGGTGTCCGCTCACAAGGCTCCAGAAGCGGCGGTGTCCGCTCACAGGTCCCCCGAGGCGGCGGTGTCCGCTCACAGGTCCCCCGAGGCGGCGGTGTCCGCTCACAGGTCCCCCGAGGCGGCGGTGTCCGCTCACAGGTCCCCCGAGGTGGCGGTGCACGCTCACGATCCTCCCGAGGCGGCTGGGTCTGTTCACAATGTTCTCAAAGTGGATGTGCCCGCTCACAGTGCCCCCGAGGTGGCGGTGTCCGCTCACGGTTCCCCCGGGGCGGCGGTGTCCGCTCACAGGTCCCCCGAGGTGGCGGTGCACGCTCACGATCCTCCCGAGGCGGCTGGGTCTGTTCACAATGTTCTCAAAGTGGATGTGCCCGCTCACAGTGCCCCCGAGGTGGCGGTGTCCGCTCAC